>NW_007217754.1:240854-243036 GCF_000164805.1 Carlito syrichta
TCGAGGCTGCAGTGACCGGGAACGGCCACTGCACTCCAGTCTGGGCGACCGAGTGAGACTCCAACTCAAAAAAAAAAGAAGAAAAAAATTGTGCTTTTCACCAAGAAAACGTATTTCACAACCTGGCATATTATTTTAGGGAATTGATAGTTAGATTTTGCCAGGTACCTTTTATGATTAAATAGAACAAGGTTTATTTTGTTAATAGGTTTGTTTTAGTTCACAGATTCTGTGCTAGAAATTATTATTTAATAGCATTTTTCTTTTTTCTTTTTTTTTTTTTTTTTTTTTGAGTTGGAGTCTCACTCCTGTTGCCCAGGCTGGAGTGCAGTGGCACACTCACAGCCACCACAGCCTCAGCCTGGTGGGCTTAGGCGATCTTTCTGCCTCAGCCTTCCAAGTACCTGGAACTACAGGTGCATGCTACCACATCTGGCTGTTTATTTATTTATTTACTGTAGAGATGATGTCTTGCCAAGTTGCCCAGACTGGTCTTGGAACCCTGGGCTTAGGCAATCCTTTCACCTTGGCCTCCCAAAGTGCTGAAATTACAGGCTTGAGCCACCGCACCCTGCTAGCATGTTTCTTAAATCGCCTTTTTAAAACTAAGCCCTGTATACTTGCCAAACTTACTTTTCCTGTTAATTATAGCAGTACTTTGAAACATTATTTTCTTTTTGGGTATTCTTGCTGTCAGTTATTGTGTGTTGAATCTGAAATAACAAATGAGACAACTATTAAAAAAATGTAATTTAGGAAACATTGCCTAATGGATATAAATTACTTTCTTTTCCAGAGATTCCAGACATTCTAAATGCAAGTAATCTGAAAGTGTTTAGGTGAGTCTGTATCTTTTATTGTTCCCTTGAACCTGCATGTAAAATACATGAGACATGAACTTTCATCCTTTTTGTTTAGACATTAGAGCTGAAATGAAATTAGGGGTTTCTTTCAACCTTTTATCAGACCAAGTAGAATTGTCTGAAGTTGTGTTTATTTAAAACAACTGATACATAGTGAAATGATAATGACATGGTGTACCTTTTGTTTTTCAAAATAGTTTTAAGATACTTTAATATAGTACTTCAAAGAACTTGATCTCACTATTCCTCTCTAGTTCTAATTTTCTAAAAAGATAACAGCAGCAGACTTAATGGCCCCAAGTCACATCCTCAGCCTGTTGTGCGGCGCCCTCTTTTGGAGAGATGATGGTAGATTAGAAGAGACACCAGGAAGAGGTTCAGGAACTGCTTGACCCAGTGATCTCGTTAATTGTATTCTTTTGTCACTGGGGACCACTGAATAGGATTTCAGGTTATTAGTTTCAGACATACGTTTTGCTTTATTAATCATTTTGGTTTTACCTAGACCATGTAGATAAGACTGAAATTTAATATTAATTGAAATTAGATAAATTAAGCCCTGTTATCTTCTATACTTTTCAGTTCATAGAAACAAAGTTTTCTTATATAATTTGCCTATCATATTTGAGAAACACTTCACTTTTAGCTCTTGTACAGCATGTATTTATAATTTAAATACATGGAACTTAAGATTCTTCTTACACTCCAAGTATATAATTTCTTTTTGCCTGTAATCTTAAACATTTAAACTATATTGAGCCTTTCTGAAACAATGTATGTTCTGCCTCCAAAGCCAAAAGTGAGAAATTAGCATTGCCTGTTAGTGTCGTTGGCTAGAGTTCAGTCACCAAAACAGTCTTCATGTTTTCCTAAAGTAATAAAATTGTCACAGAAAATACTGAGGTTGAAAAACTGAAAATTTTGTATTATTAGAATAACTATTGATTACTGAAACTTAACTGTGATGTACCTTGTGTGTGAAAAAAACTTTGACTATATTGTGAAGATTTTGTAGTATTGAAAGTTTCTACTTTTTGAAATTATTGATCCACCTGATAGAAGGAAATATTTTGGTTAGGGAGAATAAAAGAATGGAACAGAACTTCCTTGTAACTTCTGCCTAATGTTTTCCTCTATTACTTTTGAATGTTTGAGTATGTGAGATTCTCTGTGCAGTTACTGACATGTAGACTAATGGGAAAAAGCACTAAGTATGGAAAAAGCAGGTCTGGTTCTTGAGACATTGGAGTTTTTCTAGTGAATTTTTTTTTCTTTTTTTCTTTTTTTCTTTTTTTTTTTTTTTTTGAGTTGGAGTCTCA
>NW_007217754.1:243056-260597 GCF_000164805.1 Carlito syrichta
TACCACACCCGGCTAATTTTTTTGGTTTATTGTAGAGATGAGGTCTCGCCGAGTTGCCCAGGTGGGTCTCGAACATGCGGGCTCAGGCAATCCACTCACCTCAGCCTCCCAAAGCATGGGATTACAGGCTGAGCCACCGAGTGGCTTTTTAGTGAATTTATATTGGTTCTTTCTATTGTTTTTTAATGTTTTGTAAATTTGCAAGCTTCTTTCAGAGTTTCAAAATTTCCCCATCTCTTGCTTTTCCACCTCAACTACCACCAACACTCTATACTTTTTTTTTGTTTAGGGAATGGGATTTTGATCTGAAGAAATTGCCAAACATTAAAATGAGAAAAATTTGTGCCACTGATGCATTTCCTAAGAAGTGCAAGAAGAAAACAGTCCCATCTGTAGACAAAGCTTTAGGGGAATTGGAACTAAAAGATGAATCAAATGACTCGGATGCGGAAATGACTGCAGTGGACTAGTTGTCTTTGCTTGAGGTGAAAAGTGGATAATTAGAGAGTGTCAAGTTTACTGATTGATTGTGATACCTAATTGTCGAGATACAGGCATTTTCTATTTAATTCATTTGTTCACATGATGAGAGTTACATTTGCGGTCTCAAATGCTATTTCGATTTTTATTTTAAAATGAAGGTTGCTTTTTATTTACATTGAGTTGCTTAAACAGAAGTGATTTGCAAAATCTGTTTACTTTGAATTTGGGGAGGGGAGCATATGAGTGAGGACAAAAAAATGTTTGGATTGTTTTTCTCATGTCTATTTGGGATGCTTAGTCTCACATTTTTGTGGAATAGACAGAAATCTGTTTTCTAAATGACTCTTAAGGATACTTCTTGAGCTGTGATGATCGCAAATTTCTTTCAGTAATAATGTCACAGTAATCTTCCCCTTAAACATTTACCCTATTTTCTTTTTTCATAAAATAGGGGAAAGTATGATATGGAATTTATATGGTGGTACATTACTATGTGTTATCATCTGAACTGAACTAAATGGTAAATAAACAGTGACTATTCTTGTTATGTTCGGCTCCCAAGTGAATCTGTTATCTTTGGCAAGGGGATAAATAATATCAGGTTAGCTCCTTTTGACTTTATATAATATTTTCTACTTTTTTATTGTGAAAAGTGATAAGTTTTATTTGTGGAGACAGACCTAAAGACTAGAGTTTAATTATGATTTTTTTTCTTCTAAGAGAGATTAAAATGATATATGTGTCATGAATAACACAGATGCTGTACAATTTTGTTCCTCAGAAAACTTGTTAAATGCAAGTATCTTTTTGTCTGTTTTCTTAAGGATGTAACGCAAGTGTATTTATTTCCAGGAAAAGAAAAAGAATACTATATGAGGTTAACTTGATACCAATTAAGTTTTCTTAACAGCTTACTTAAAGTATTATAATTTTTAATTCTGAAAATTAAAAATAAAACTTATTTTCATAATTCCACTTAAGTTCTAATTATTTAGCTTTTAATGATGTAACTGATGCTGATTTGCTTTGGTTATTTCTGTAAAAGTGTGATTTTATGATTACATAAGAAGTTGATTATCTCTTTAGTCATTGGGAAACTTCCTTCTCTCTCTGGTTCATATTTAGTCTTAAAATGGCTGTAAAGACTGAGTCATAGATTACAGTAGGGAAAATAAGAGCTGTTTTATCTGGACTGATATTTCAAAGCCCCTACTGTTAGATGAATAACTTGTGAAAATTGCGGATTGTCCTCCCTCTCAAACATTTATTCCTAGTTTCCCCTATGCTGTCAGAGCAAAAATATAACTAACAAGCTACGCTCCTGGGAACTAGAACAGATAAATATTTGTTGAATGAATGAGTAAACTCTTACTTTTCCATTTAGGAGCATAATAACATCATGACTCTCCTAGCTGGGCTAAAGTAGTATAAGAGATAATGTCTTCAGTGATGATTTTAAATGATACCCACATCATTTAAAATGATTCCCTTGTCTATAGAATATATTATTTCTGGGTAATAACTTGTGCTTCCTTCATCAAGACCACTTAAGTAAGTACTACAGCTTATTTTTGTGGGATAGCTTTTGCAGTCCACAGACATAGAACAGAATAAAGGTAACTTTGAGGGGGAGGGCATTTCTTTATAAACGAGGGGATGGCAAACTTTTTCTTTGTAAAGGCTAGATAGTAAATACATTAGGTGTTGCAGGCCAAATGCAGTTTGTCACATATTTGTGTGTGAGTGTGTTTTACTGCTCTTTAAAAATGTAAAAAACATTCTTTGATCACGGTCATACAAAATAGGCCACAGCCTAGATTGACTTGCCTGTCATCCTGTGCCAACCCCTGGTCTAAACCAGTGAGCAGAACTTTCATGGACACAGTTTAATGGTACATTTCTAAGTTCAGAGCAACTAACTCTGAGTCTGTGCTCCTTTTCCCTAATAGTCTAGCCACTTCCTTGCTTTACCGTCAGAGGTTTAGAGCCCTATTCCCCTCAAATGGAAGCTTTCACAATTTTTATATCCCATGTGCTTCAGGACAAGAGATTGGGTAGGAGTCCTCTTTGCTTTACTGTCACTTCAGAATAATTTCTACTTAGGTCTTTGAAGTTCTATAATTGTCTTCTTTATTGCCTTACCTCCCAGAAGAACCTTATGCCCATTCATTGAATACTTTAGCTCGCGGCTCCATTTTTTTCCCTCCCCTATACCAGCCATTTTAGTGATTCCTTGTGGATAACAAATAGTAGATAACAGGTAAAACACTGTGTACTCCAAGTTTCCCAGTCTTTTTCTCCCTCATCAGAGGCCTCTCCGTGGTCACCTGGGCCCTGTTCAGAGCACCAGGCACACTTTCTGTGGACTTGACTTGAGTATCTCCCTCTCCATTGCCGAAGTTCTGGGCCGTTCTCCCTCATGAAGCATCCTCACCTATCTGGTTCAACTTAGCTTCATATCCACAGTTGCTTACTTTTGTATGCCCTCACTTCCTGTGCTCTGACTCTGCATAGAGTTTTTCTCCTTCAAAACCCAAAGCAGTAGCACATAGTTAACTCTTTCTACCCTTCCTTTTCCCAAGCCACTCAATATTGCTGAAGAATGTCACAGACCATTTTCACATTCCCATTTTCAGATCTTAAGGGGATTCTCAATACTGCTTAGTGACCTTACTATGTTCCCCTGTTAAGTTCATTTTCTAACTTTTAGATAATTATTTTACTACTTTTTCATTTTTTTCTAGCCTAACTTCAGTACTGGCCTATTCAGTGTTCAAGTCTTGGCTTTTTTGGCTTTTTACACTTCCTTGAGGGAATAAAAATACCATTTTTTCCCCTTAATAAAATGGATTTGGTATCTTTTCTCCTTTTGAAGGCAGTTATTCCTGCTTACCTGTGTTCTAGTTCCCACTCCCTATGGTCTTCTCAGAAACCTTGATTCTCTCGCAAGCTTTCCACCTAATTTTTCAAGCCAGAAATCTGCCTAGAAATCATCCTTGATCCTCCATTTTCTTCCATGCCCGCCCCCAATCAAAGTCATTTAGCTTATATTTCTGATGCCATTTGCAAAATGAAAGGTCAGCTCACATGGAGCCATCTCTACTTTTCACCCTACCTAAGCCACCATGTCTTGCCTGTCTCGTGTAGTAGCTTCCTAGTTTGCCTTCCTGCCATTTTTCTTGCTCCTGTCGCCAGCACCCTGATGACCTGTGTGGGTCCATTTAGGCAAAGTTTTGCCGCACCTGACCCAACTCCTGAGGGACGACTGTCATGAACTGATTCTTTTTTTTTTTTTGAGTTGGAGTCTCACTCTGTCACTCAGACGGGAGTGCAGTGGCCGCTCCCGGCCACCGCAGCCTCGACCTGCTGGGCTCCGGCGATCCTTCCGCCTCAGCCTTCCAAGTAGCTGGAACTACAGGCGCGCGCTACCACGCCCGGCTACTGGATCTATTGGCCTTGCTTGACATTTCCCAATCAGGACTTTGGTACTTCCTGTCCCTTTGCCTGCATTGCCATTTCCCTGAGTTTTTGCAAGACCAACAATAATGATTGTTATCTCATCCCTTCAAGTGAGAGTTTAAGTTACCCTCTCTGGAGTATCTCCACATCCACACCCTTGCTACTCTTGATAAGCTGTATCACAGCACCCCGTTTAGGGTCATTAGTTGAACTCATAATGAAAAGATAGTGATCTAGGAGTGTCTGCTATAACTTTGCGTGGTGGGGAAGGCTGATACGTCTAGATATCCAGTTTGGGCAGAAGAATGAGCTCATACAATTAGCAGCTAGTAGGAAGGCTCCTAGGTACCCTGGGGCACGTCGTCTTTTTACCATGACTTCAGGCTTAAAAGCTGGAGACTTGGACATTTCTTTGCTATTACCAAACCTCTTAGAAATAGATTACAATGTCTTGCTCTTAATGTTTATTATCCATGCAATTATTTGGGCCCAGTCTTCTGTTATCTCTGGGTGGGAAAATGCTTGCTTTTCTCCATCTCTTATTCTAGAGAAAACCCTCTTTCTTTAGATTACATTGTGTTTTTTTCTTAAACTTTCTTTTAAAAAACAGGTTTTGGAAGTCTATAGATTATTTCCATTGGTTTCTCTCTGTCAAATCACCTGTTTTCTAGTGTCATGGGTTAGTCAGTGCACGCTTGTTGAAAATAGTTATAAATATTTTCAGACCCATGTAAAATCTTAAAGATTCATATATGTTTGAATGTTGCAACTACAAATCTGCAAGAAATTCCAGTATGTTAGGTAAAAAAGTATAGAAACCACAACCAACATTTGGGTCACTTGTTTAATATACAAAGTCTTTCACAGATAATTATTTTATTTTTATTAATTTTTCTTAGTACACATGATTCACAAAACAGTAAATTGTTAATGCAAGAGAATTAGGTAAAACCAAAAAAGTACAAATGCCCAATTTCAAAAATTGCACACAGTTAAAATAATTTTTCCTTCTTTGTTTTAATGCAATATCCAATTTCAAAGTGGGCTTTCTTCAGATGTAGAGGAAACACTGCAGCCCAAAATAACAGTACTTCCTTTGAACTATATTGATATGTAAAATAGCACCATTGGGCTGATTGAAGGAAAGAAAAAGGGTTTCATCTTTCTTAATTAAAATATTATGTGACAACTATAATAATAGTGATAATAACTTTTAAGAGCTCAACTTTGTTCAAAAATACTCATTTTCCAGGCAAGGAAGGGTAAACTGTGGGGTAGATGGAATAATCTTCCTACCTCAGCCTCATGACCCTCATACATCTTAATGATATCATTGCTCTGATGAGCTAATTTTCCAGCCAAAGAATAGATGTGTTAAAGGGTATCCAAGGACCTTTTGTAAAATAAGATAAAATCTAACTGTGAGGCCATCCCTCTGGGACTGTGTTCACAAGTAAGCAACATTTGAAAGACTCCTACAGTATAAACCTGTCTTCAGTTCATGCATTTACATGTCCCAGGTTGTTGGGATCATTCTTGTTTTAATTCTCATTTTTTATTTGTTTTATGCTTAAAGTTAATTGCCTGTTGGGCTTCACTTTTTTTAAAAAAATTGGAATTTTTTTTTTTTGCAATTTAATTTTAATCCTGTATGATAAAAGTGACAGTTCTTTAGTTAAAAAATTAACAGCATCCATAGCTAACACCACAGATTCATGATTATAAAAAGTCAAGATTTTTAACAACTGTTAAGTTCATTCTTCAATTTTATTCCTCTTTTAAATTCCATTTTATTTCTTAACACAAGCAGGTAAAGATGCCTCAAAATTGTCATTCCGTGGAGCAGTTTTTCTTTTCGAGGGGTATATCTAGCCCACGAAAAAGCACTTCCATAAAGCTAAATCTTTGTATTGTTTGAAACGGCAGATGTTCCATTGCCACACAGAATGAAAAAGAAAATAATCAACATTAGGTTTTAAATGCGTGTTGTTATTTCACATGTTTGGACCATAAACAGCCATTGCAGGAATGCTTTTTAAAAGATTGAAATTCAGAATTTCAGGGTTTTGAAAGGTGAGAGAAGAATAGCGAAATAAAATGATGACTTTTAACCTGCCAGGGAGCTATGTTTTTTTATTTCAATAAAGTCAGAGCCCGTACAAGTTAACTTCAAGAGTTTAGGTATAGTTAAATCTCCATGTTATCTTTTACCATTAATATAGTAATAATGCCTGTCTTTGCTTTTCATCCTAGAAATGTTATCTTAGTGTTAAATATAGCCCCTGATAAATGAGGCTTCATCTTAGCCAATTGTCTCCCACTGTGAAATGAGCCCTGCACTTACCTAATCTTGCTTAGGTTTGTGCAGAATTTAAACAATATCTTCCATAATAATCAAGGTAAATAATTCTTTTACTTCCAGAGCAAACAAAAGAGAAATTTCTTGTTTACTGGTGACTAGGTTTTTTTCCGCAAAGAATATTTGTAAACAGCATGTTGCCATTGTCAAATCACAGAAATAAATGGATTAGTAAAAAGCTTAGGAAAATTGTATCAAGGTTCATCCCTTGAGTGTGGCGCCATGGTTAAGTCACTCACAGCTATTCATAAATACATTTATCTTAAATCTTTAAGTGAAATTTAAGAGAAATTTAATACAAAGTTTAGTCTGTTTAAGGTTCATATATTTTTTAAAACACCGCTTATGTCCTTATTCCTACAGAATTTTTGGTTCGGTTTAGTTACCGCAACTTTGTTTTTCCTATGCTTTTGACAAGTTTAAGAAAGATGAGTTTTAAACCTTTGTTTCCTGACTGAATACTTTAACATTTTTTCATGTATATACATGAATACACATACACACACACGCACACACACACACACACAATTGACATTGTTTACCTTTTCTTTATTTCTAGGAATTGGGACTATTTGGACTCAGTGTCTGCCACTAATACTCATACCATCTTACTCCTTATTTAAAGGTTGTTTTTTTTCTTTCCTTTTTCCTCTGATAATGTGTGAAGAACAAGCACACCGATAATTACAAAGTGCATTGATGTGATACCCAGATCTGTGCAATGCAATACCCATGCTTTGGTATTTCTTACGGCCATTGTTGCCTTTTCACGTTAATAAATATGACAGCTAACAAAAATAAGTTACCTTTTCTAATAAAGGACATCTTTCTTTGACAGGCTACTATATCTATAATAATCTAGCTCACAGCAATTCATTCATACTTCAGTTTTCCATGAATATGTAAAGAATACAATAATCAACTGTTAAACCTATAAACAAACAATTTATTATTTATCACAGAGTCTGTTAAGTCGTTTTGCTTCCCAACTGAGCATGAGAAATCCTGTCAGCTTTTTAAATAAAATCTGAATTCTTGGTCATAACTATTCATCTGTCAAGTTGACACCTCATGTGGGGTGGGGACCTCATACATTTGATTTAATTAAAATGTTTAATTTTATTTCACTATTGGGCAAGTGCTTCATTATGGCAAACAGAAGTTAATTTCACAACTTTGCTACAGGCAAATTGCTTTATCTTTCTATATTTACTTTTTTTTTTTACCCTTTATTTAGAGGACCATGAACTTCATCTAACTCTTCAATTTGGATTTAGTGGTTCGTAAAATCATAACATTTGCTAATTTAGCTGCTGTTTTGAAATCTTCTACTGTTAAATGAAGCAGAGGCTTAGTCTCTCAGTTTAGGGCTGTGCTGTCCAATATGACTAATTCAAACTGAGGTGTGTTTTAAAATACAAACTGGATTTTGAAAACTTGGTTTTAAAAAAAAAGATGTAAACTAATATTTTTTTTTTATATTGATGACATGTTGAAACAACTTATGTAAAGTGTTAAATAAATATCAAATTTAATTTTACCATTTTTACTTTTCAAAATGAGGCTACTAGGAAATTTAAAATGTACATATGTGGTCCATATTTGTGGCTAATGTTATATTTCTGTTGGACAGCACTGTATTAGAGGGACCAGACAAAAATATAAGACCTGATAGCTGATTTCTGTGGGTATTTAACAGCTAATTAAACCCAAAGATTCTCCGAAAAAACTTTTGTTCATGGTTCAAACATAATTCCAAGTATTAATATCTTCAATTGTATATTGCATCTATTTTAAAAACGTGCATCTGTCAAAATAGCTGACCTCCACTATAGCCATAAAAATCTGTTAGCTGTCAAAGTATATCAAAATATGCATCCTCCAAGTTTGCTTATAATGTGACTTAGGGATAATGCAGACTATTTCAGGCTTAAAACCAAATATGTTTGTCATTTCCAGATGAGATATTTACCATTACAATGCCCTAGAAGAAACACACATTGCAATTCAAGTCTGTATTCTTGAACTTTTCCCCTGCCACTGTGAAGAGTATCACTGGTCCATTTAAACTTGTATCATTGCCCAAGAGCATTCATTGCTTCAATGGTTCTTAATTGTCTTAGAAATCATTGTCTAGCAAACTCCACATTTCCATATCACACTTTAGGCTGTACTTCAGGGAATCCCGGTCATTTGGTGTGTTTTCCACCTTTCCTTTTTGAGCAAGGTAAGGAAAAATGCATGAGTAGGAGGAGGAGCTGAAGGGAGTGGATCATTCAGGATCACTTCTGTCATGTGTAGTGGCTGAGGGCTAGAAAGGTATTCTTCAGTAAAGAAGCTCCCAACTGGTTCCATCAAACAGACACAACTTCAGGGGGGCCGCCTTCTGCAGATGGCAGGGAACTTGGACCTGTCTGTAACACAGGCACTACCACAGCATCCTTAATGTCTGTGTTTACATTACATGAGAAGTTCTTCTCCAGTTTTTTGGCAGTGTCCGGGCAATTTTGTACAAAGATCACACGGTTGTAGGCCTTCAGCCTGCGCCACAACTGAACGTAGACTTTACACTGCACGTACATAAAGACGAGACCTCCTGTGAAGCCGATAGCCACCACGACTAGTTTTGTCCAAAATGGCCACTCAAGGACACCTTTGAAATAAAAAAGAGAGTGTTGTCACCTAGTTGTCATTAGCAGATTTGGTTGCTTTTTTCTAAGTCTGCTTCAAAAGACCACAGCTGCCTGCTAGATCATGTTGATAAGGAGTATGTTAATAACTAGAAAGAACTGTAACCAGAATTGGCTTAATTTCACTCAAGTGTTCTAAATGTCAAAATTGTGTGAGGACATTTTCTCACCTGCCACTGGAACAATCTCCTTTTCTGCTAGCATCAAGTACCCACTATAATGATTAGATACTTTGGACATTTGGACACTCTGACATTTATCCCTTACAGCTAAACAGAAGTGAACATAACAAGTGAAATAATCAGAACTTACAATCCTTTTAAGATGAAGTACATGCATGGGCTTGTATGTATAGGTCCTTCATACTCTCGTTCCTTTTAAAATTAAAAAAGGAAAAGAAGAAAAGAAAGGAGGAAAGAAGGCAGGAAGGGGAGAGAAAAAGCTGCCACACCTCATCAGAGAAAGAAGTCCTGAGTATGAACACGCAAAAGAGGATTTTAGTCATTTGTTTCATAAAATCATATTTTGTCACTGAGAACCATCACTTTTTTAGACATCTGTATTTTCTCTTAATTTCCATCACCATTACTAGAAATAAGTTTTTACAAAGATAGAGTTTTAAAAATTATTTCATTGGAGCTTCTGTAATTACAACAGTGAATATTTAGGCCACACATAATTATGAATATTAAATATAAAAGTCTACTTCTTGCCAACATCAGGGTGGTGTGAGGGGCATAATAGCTGTCTTCACTTAGGTGACAAGTTGTCAAGTAAGAGCATGGCTCAGTGTGATGCACAAGAAAGGGCTGGCAGGAATGAGTGGAAACCAAAGTAAATGATTCTGTGATTCTACTTTGGGTTTTTATTTACTTATAATAGCAAATAGAGTTACAAGAAATATCCTACTTATATTTTGCAGTAATGACATTTGCTTTATATTTCTGAAAGCAAAGCAGACACTATGCTTCGTTTCCATCACGAAGAAGCATTTTGTGCCCTAACAATAACCAAAAATAACAGGATCATCCTGTCAATTTCTGGCCCCAAAATAATGAATCATAGAGTATTTCCTATCCCCAGACTCCCAACAAAGACAATTTTACTCTTGACTTTTACTTGGCTGATCTTGCAAGATCTTTCTGGATATGATGATCATGTGATAATTCCCCCCCCATGGACAAGCTAATGCAAACTTAATAATATGGTAATTTTATTCATATTTTCTTTAAATACTGGCTATATTTTTCATTGGGTAGGCTAGTTTTTCTGAAGTCTTACTCCCTTGAGCCTTTTGCAAGTACACTTCTTTTTTGAAATACTTTGACTCTGACTCTTCCTTTGAAATATTGGAGGAAAATGTTCTCTGATCTTAAAAGGAATAATGACAAACATGAAAAGCTCACTGCTGTTGATGTTTCATTAATTTGTTGCTATTTGGCATTGTCAACCTAGAATTTCTGTGCTTCTTTCAGTAAGAAAATCTGAAACTAGTTCTGCCATAGATTAAATATATGCAGTAGAATTTATTAGAAGCTTCACTTGTAACAAGGATAGTTTTTTTCTGACTCCTAATTTGCAAAGACTTCTTTATGATTTGACTAGTTCATATGAATTATTATCTTGAATATATACTTGATCTCAGGAGAAATAATACTTCAAAATATTGGTCAAAGTTTATACAAGGAGAATTAGAATTAGATCATCTGAATAGGCCTACATCTATTAAAACAACAATGAATAACCTTCCACAGCAAAAAGCACCAAGCTCAGATAGTTTTACTAGTGAATACTACTAAACATTTAAAGACGAAATTACATCAATGCTTACAACCTTTTTCAGAAAATAGAAGCAGAAAGATAGTTCTAACTCATTTCATGAAGCCGGCACTACCTAATATCAAATGAGGCAAAGACATTACTATGTAGGAAAGATGTAAACCAATATCTGTCATGAACAGATGCAAGGATGCAAAAATTCTCAGCAGGAGATTAGCAAATTGAATCCAACAACAAGATCATTTACATTAGTACCAACAAAACAAAACAAAAACAATGACAACAACAAAATCATAGATTTTTACATAACAAAATATGTATAAGAGCTATGTGAGGAAAACCATAAAACTCTGATTGAAAAAACCAAAAGAATATCTAAATTTTAAAAATGGAAAGATATTCTACATTCATGGGTAGAAGACTTAATATTATTAAAATATAAATTATTCCCAATTAGATTAATTGAACAGTATCCCAACTAGATAGATCCAACACCATCCCATTTAAAATATCAGCAACTGGCCGGGCTCGGTGACTAGCCTGTAATCCCAGCACTTTGGGAGGCCAAGATGAGTGGACTGCCTGAGCCCGCGGGTTCAAGACCCGCCTGGGCAACTTGATGAGACCTCATCTCTACAATAAATCAAAAAATTAGCCAGGTGTGGTAGCGCGCACCTGTAGTTCCAGCTACTTGGAAGGCTGAGGCGGAAAGATCGCCGCAGCCCAGCGGGTCGAGGTTGCGGTGACCGGGAGCGGCCATTGCACTCCAGTCTGGGCAACAGAGTGAGACTCCAACTCAAAAAAATAAAAAAATAAAAAAAATCAGCAAGTTATTTTATGGATATTGACAAACTGATTCTGCCAAGTTCCAAACTTACTTTATAGTTATAGTGATCGAGTCAGTGTGATATCAATGAAAAAAATAGATTAAGGAAGCAGAATAGAGACCCCAGAAATAGACCCACATAAATATAGTAAACTTATCTTTAACAAAGGAGGAAAGGCAATTCATTGGAGAAAGGATATTCTTTTTTAACAAATAATGCTGGGACAACTGAACATTTACATGCAAATAAGTAAGGCTATATTTAGACCTTACATCTTTCACTAAAATTAACTCAAATTGAATCATACACCTAAATGTAAATTGCAAAGCTATACAACTGTTAAAAGATACCATAGAAAAATCTATGTAAACTTGGGTTTGGCAATGACTTTTTAAATATAACACCAAAGCATGATCTATGAAAGTAAAAAACTGACAAATTGGTCTTCATTAAAACTAAAACCTTTTGCTCTGAGAAAGACACTTTTAAGAGATTGAAGAGACGATCTATAGACCAAGAAAAAATATTTGCAAAACACGTCTCATAAATGACTGTATTCAAAATATACAAAGAACCCTTAGCACTCAACAACAAGAAAATAAATAACCCAATTACAAAATGGGCAAAGGATCTGAACAGACATCTTCATCAGAGAAGATAAACAGATAGTGAATAAGACCTTAATATATGTAATTAGTAAACTGCAACTCAAACAATGAGATATTACTATATGACTATCAAAATGGCTAAAAGAAAAAACACAGACAATAGTGAATGCTGGAAAGGATGTGGAATAACAAACAGGAACTCTCGTTCATTGCTGGTGGGAATGAAAAATGGTACAGTCACTCTGGAAGACAGCCTGGCAGTTTCTTACAAAGGTAACCACAGGCTTATCAAGTAATACAGCAATGCTTTTACTCAAATAAGTAAAAACTTATGATCACACAAAAACCTACACAGGAACGTTTTAACACCTATTTTTGTAACTGTTCCAAATTGAAACACCGGATTGTCCTTCAAGAAGTAAATGAATAAACAAACTTCTACGTCCATACAATGGAGTATTATTATGATAAAAATAAATGAACTATGAAACTACCAAAGACATTGAGAAACTTTAAATGTACCCAATCTGATTAAGACATACTCTATGAGTTTCAACCACATGACCCGGAAAAGGCTAAACAATGGAGACAGTATGATCAGTGGTTGTCAACAGTCCTGGGGGAGAAAGGGAAGAATGAGCAGGTGGAACAAGGGAATTTTTTTTTTTTTGAGTTGGAGTCTCACTCTGTCGCTCAGACTGGAGTGCAATGGCCACTCCCGGTCACCACAGCCTCGACCTGCTGGGCTCCGGCGATCCTTCCACCTCAGCCTTCCAAGTAGCTGGAACTACAGGGGCGCTCTACCACGCCCGGCTAATTTTTTTATTTATTGTAGAGATGAGGTCTTGCCAAGTTGCCCAGGTGGGTCTTGAACTCACGGACTCAGGCAATCCACTCACCTTGGCCTCCCAAAGTGCTGGAATTACAGGCTGAGCCACCAAGCCCAGCGAACAAGGGAATTTTTAAGGCAGGGAAACTATTCTGTATGATTCTGTAATGGTGGACACAGAACATTATGCATTTGTCAAAACCCATAGAACTGTACAAAACAAACAGGTAACTCAAATGTAAGCTATGGACTTTAAAAATAATGTATGATTACTGACTCAGCAGTTGTAACAAATGTACCACACTGAGGCTAGATGTTAACAATAGGGGAAATGTTGCATGTGTGTGTGCGCGCGCGGCGTGTGTGTGTGTGTGTGTGTGTGTGTGTGTGTGTGTGTGTGTGTGGGGTGTGTGTGTGTGTATGTGTATTTAGAAGAGGGATGTTTGAGAACTCTCCCTACTTTCTTTGCAATTTTTCTGGAAACCTAAAACTGCTCTAAAATATAGTCTAATATATATATTAGACAGTATTATACATATATATATATAACTGGTATTAGTTCCATGAATTCACCTCTGTGTCCAGGTCAGATTATAGAATTTCTTACAGTAAGAGATGGGTTTTGAGCATGTAAGTATTTAGAAATTGGTTATATATGACATGTTTATGGAAACTTTATTTCACTAAAGCACCTCATTTCTTTTAAACCATGCCCAGAAAGTTTATTGTGCCTAAACTTTGCTGTAGTCCTGCACAGTAAATGCTCCAGACCTAATACCTCTGTTTATTTTATAGTCATGTTCAACATCCTGGTTTCTCTCAACCAGTGACCTTATCCAGAGTCCTATTTGTGTTGCCGATTTCCAAACATCCTGTGCCCTAACACAGACTAAAGCTTTAGCATATGCTGTCTCCTCTGCTTAGGATATTCACCCTCTACTGAACAATAAACTACTGTGAATCTTTCAGAGCTGCCCCAGGGAGGGAAGGATGCAATCTCTGTCATGAGCTTGGCAAAGGCAGCCCTTGTGCCCTGACAGACAACACTCTTTCCTGCTAATTCCTATGATGGCATCTTTTTTTTTGAGTTGGAGTCTCACTCTGTCACCCAGACTGGAGTGCAGTGGCCGCTTCTGGCCACCGCAGCCTCGACCTGCTGGGCTCCGGCGATCCTTCCGCTTCCGCCTTCCAAGTAGCTGGAACTACAGGCGCGTGCTACCACGCCCAGCTAATTTTTGCTTTATTGTAGAGATGAGGTCTCGCCAAATTGCCCAGGCGGGTCTCGAACCCGCGGGCTGAGGCCATCCACTCACCTCAGCCTCCCATAGGCGCGGGATTACAAGCTGAGCCACGGAGCCTGGCTGGCATCATGGTTTCTAACACCACAATCTACGTCAGCCCCTGGAGTTGGCAAATGAAACAAAACCTTTTGCCATATGGACCCAGAGAAAGAAGACACTTTTCAAAATACTGCAGAAATCCTGTGAATATTAACTAGTTAAATGCTGTTGTTTTGAGTAAAATGGAGTAACTTTGAACATAATAAAATTAGGAGATATACTGAAGGTTTCATGTTTCTCCCTACTTATGTCACTATTTTGGAAAACTAGCCTAGTATGAGATTAAACGTAAAGGAATAGAATCAATTATCAGTGTATTCACTTAACAGAAGATGCTAGTTTTAGAAATTGGCAAGAAAACAAAACTTTTGATTTTTAGAAAATTTAGAGAACAAAAATGAACTATATCAGACATTTATCATTAATAAGTGTTTGTTAGTCATATACACTGTTTCCATGGTCCCTTTCTCCTACAGATATCTTTGGTTCTAAGGATAGGGATTTTAACAATGGAAGTATGCAACTGGATTTGATTTATTTATACACATGTTTTTGCAACCAGCATGTGTTCAGCAATAGCACTGTTGTTATCCAGTGATAATAATGGCACTCCATTATGTATTCTAACACCCTGCAGACACATTTTCATTTAAGGACAAAAAATATAGAGATAATTACAGAAAATGTGGTATAAGAATGTTTTATATTTATTCATAAGTTTCCCAAATCACTTGTTAGAGATAATCAAGCAAAAATCATACTTTAAAGTAGTAATAATAATTTTTATCCGTTAGTGCAACTTTCTTTTAATTTTGTTTTACTTTGGCAGCATCAGGTCTTCATCGAAAGATTTCATGGTGTTTTTCATAATGAACCATATATTCTACACTTGAACTATATTCTAGGTATCTGCACATATGCTATTTATTTTTGGAACAGTGTTTTGTTTTTTAAGGGGTATGTTTCAAAAGACTCAATTTCCTTATTAAAGATTTCCTAAAAGAAAATACTAAGTAGATACAATAAATATTGCTTTTTTCTTGATTTTTCTGGTGTTTCAGCAAAAGAACTGAACTAAAAAATCAGAGCTCAAAGACCTTTAGAGACCATCTACTCCCATTCTTCCTTCTTCTCCCCTTTTGCTGTTTAATGCCAAAGCTGATATCACTACCCAGTATGTTGACCTAGTAAACTTTGATAGTGTTGAAAGTTGCATAGAAACAGCAGTTAACTTACTATTTTTATTTTGCAAACTTTGTCAAAGTCTTTATAAGTGATTTAAGAGTTTTGAAGAATAACCAGGAATACACAATGATTCTAATATTTGCAGAACAGTGGCTAGACTCTTACGGCCATTCTTCCTCAACACTGAGTAACACACTGGCATCAAAATGTAGCTAAATATTGAAAAAAAAAAGAGGAATTCTTCTTTGTGAAGACAGTCCTTGCATTTGGAATGTAGAGGTAGAGGAGCTTTTTTTTTTTTTAAACTTGGGCTTTAGTTGTCTCCATCTACTCCAGGAGAAAAATCATCTGATACACTGACTCAGTGTGGACCACATGTTCTCAACTGGGGACCATTTTTTCCCCAGGGGACATATGGTAATGTCTGAGACAGTGTTGATGTCATACTTGGAGTTGGGAGGTCCACAACTGATTTTCATTAGCTAAAGGCCAGGGATGCTGCTAGGTATCCTACAGTGCATAGGACAGCACCCCCTAATACAGAATTATCCAGTTTCAAATCTCGATAGTGCTGAGGGTGAGAACTCCTGTTGCAGAAGACAATTATTTCTCTGTATTAGAAAATCTGCAGGGACAATTCAGTATACAAATAAGACATCTTGGAGGTCTCCAAATTTAGAAGGATTTTCTTGTCTGTAAGCTGTTGTATTAAACAGTAGTTTCTATGAGAAAACTTTTAATAACAGACAGGCTGAAGATGAAATGCGCTGTATCTCCCATTTTTAGGGAGACCCCCCACGGATAACATCCACTTTCCCCTCTGCCTAATCCAACTTCCAGCTGCTCCTCATAGGTGCCTGGAGATGTTCCCTTCATGAGCCTTTGTCTACGATATCTCTTCTCTCCGGATTTTGCTTCTCTAACTCTGCACACCCACCTGTCCCAAAAATCCAACTTAGAAATAATTTATAACTGGAATGAATGTCTCCCTGGTTCCTGTTCCATTATTTCTCCACTTGTGGCATGAGTTCACTTTCTAAGTAATTTTCTGTGCCATGCTATAGTCTTGACAAGCCCAGAATTTGTCTAGTGGGCCTCTGTTTTCCTTAGTGCTTTTGCTCAGCAGTCACTTCAAGGACGAATGAAAGTTTTTGCAGCCTGTTTGCTTATCGGTAAAGCTTTAGGTGGGAGCCAATCTGAAGAAAACTCCACTCACATCTCACCTCCTTTTTCAGAAATAATGAACACAGTCTTTAATATACCTGAGAATCTGGCCAAGAGTAACCAGTTGCCATTTTCTCTGCCCTTTCTGGGAGACTTAGTCTGATCCCTCCACCTTCCTTCACAAGGTTGTCTGTGAATCAATTTTCTCTGTCCAAACCTTTATACAAGGAGGCACTGCCCCACCCTCCCCATAAAATTGAATTATTTTTTGGAGGGCAGGCTTGGAGTGCAGACTTCCTCTGCTAGATGAGTGTTTTAGGGACCCATTGGCATCAGTGTGCCAGTTAGCGTTGTTGTGAGAGGCTGCGTTCAGCTTCAGTGATTTTTTTGTTTTGGAGATTCTTTCAATGTGTTTGCCCATTTCATGATGGAGGATTTATGAGTGCATCTGCCCACACCGCGCTGAGTGTTCAGCGCCTTTTTTTTTTTTTTTTTAACCAAAACCAACATGTCCTCCATCCCCCACCCTTCTTAGTCACCTGATCTGGCTCTGGGAGACTTCTTTTTGTTTTCCCAGATCACAAAAGTCCTGAAAGGGAAACGTTTTGTCAATGTGGAAGAATTGAAACAAAAAAATATAGAGGCACTAAAAGATATCAAAATTGATAAGTTCAAAAACTGTTTTGAGCAGTGGAAAAAGCATCTCAGGTGTATTGCATCAAACGAAATACTTTGAAGGTAACTAAAGTTTAAACATATAAGAATCAATACACAATTTGTTATAAATACATTCTGGGTTTTGGGGGTGTTTTTTTTTT
>NW_007217754.1:261032-409433 GCF_000164805.1 Carlito syrichta
CCGAGCCCGGCTTGTTTTTTTTTTTTTGGTTCCCCTCATATGTTCCTGGGAAGTCAAATCTCCCACCTAATTCCTAGACCAAGTTTAGACTGCAGAGCATCTCCCAATCCCATGTACAAAAGCCATCTGGGAACAAACTCACTGTCCAAATGACCATCTACTTTAAGCGACTGTGTGTTCTTTCTCTTGCCTTTGAGTAAGTGGGTTTAATTTTTTTTTTCTATAAAAGGAGTTACTATTGAGTGGTCATATGTATTTTACCATGTTCGGCTAATTTTTTTATTTATTGGAGAGATAAGGTCGCTCCAAGTTGCCCAGGCTGATCTCAAACCCTCGGGGTCAGACAAAATCCACTTGCCTTTGCCTCCCAAAGTGCTGGGATTACAGGCTAAAACACCAAGCCCAGCCCTTTCGTTGCTTTTTTAAACACGGCAACTACCATGTGAAGAAGGTAGAACCAGCATGCCAGATGCTAAAAAACACAGCTGAGGCTGGCCTGTCACCCAGCCAGCAGCGTTTTCACTGCCAGACATGTAGAGGAGCCTATCTGTGATAACATAGCTGCCAACTGACTGTAGACACATGAGTGGGCTCTGCAGAGATCAGCCCAGCTGGCCCAGGGCAGAAGAAATACCCAGCTGACTTGCAGAGTCGGGAGTGAAATAAATGGCTGTGTTTTAAGTCACTACGTTTGGGCTGTGTTTGAAGTCACTACGTTTGGGATGGTTTGTTATACAGCAAAAGCCAAGTGCTGGATCACTTAAAATTGGAGCTAGCCATATATCTGCCTCATTGGGTTGTTAATGTGGATTCAATGCAAAGGAAGCGCTGCATAAATACAAGTTGCTGTGATTGTTCTTATCTGTGGGATTTGAATGCTACATATCTTTGACTGATTAAGCTATAGATTTAAGAGCAGAGTTCTCACTGGTGTCTACTTGTAAGATTTTTTTTTTTTTTGATAGAGACGAGGTCTCACTATGTTGCCTAGGCTGATCTTGAGACCCTAGGCTCAAGCAATCCTCCCACCTCAGCTTCCGAAAGTGTTTACAGGTGGGAGCCACCATGTTCAGTCCCAATAAGATCTACCGTCACTGTGCTTCAACTTTTGGGCATCCCACCTTGACTCAAGGTCAAGGAGACCTCCAGAATCCCAGCGAGGAGCTGTCTGGTGAGTTGCCCGCTGGCCAGTAGCATTTGGTCACCACACTCCTGGGCATCCCTTGTTTCAGTTCTCTTCCTCATGAGAAAAGCTCAGAACTCCATCAAAAATAAACCAAAAGGTCCTTACATGCTTAAGTAGCAACGATACATATTGTATTTGTCAGAAAATATTCATGCCAAGCTTTCGGACCTCAATGACAATGACTTATAAACAAATATAGTCACTGGCCTCTGTGGGAGTTTTTCTGTCCTCTCAATAAATCCTGCTTTCTAAAACAAAAACAAAAACAAACATTGCTTCTTTGACAAGATATTTCCCTTGGTCATAGAACAGGGTGCCCATTTCTCTCCACTATAGGCACATAGGCTGGGTCCCCTGTAACATCTCACTTCTCTGTTTTCTCTTTCAGTCGAGGTGGGTGACCCCGAAGGTCCAGGTGGGTGTATATAATAGAGCTGGAGATAAGACAAGTTACTTATTTCCTCATTTTAAAGCAGTGATCTCTAAGGTTTCCTCCAACTTAAGAATATGATTTTTTGGCATATTCTGCATATCTTATGCAGCAGATGATATGACTAGAGATACCCAAAGTATGTCTAAAAGCCTTTTAAAAATCAAACAGCAGAAGAGAGCCTGCCTCATTTAACAGCTACCATGTCAGTGTATATTTAGAAAAAGCACCTCTTGGCTAGGTTAGAGTATTTTTGGGTGCTTGGAGTATAAAATGTGTCTGCATGAGGAAGGGTGTGTGTGCATGAGGAAGGGTGTATGTGCCTGGTGTGTGGGGTGGTGGGTGTCGGGGCTGGTGGGGTGGGCTGGTTTCTTCCTTTACTTTCATCCTGTTTGCTTCTCTCCAGTTGGATAAATTGTTAAACAACAACAGAACTGTTTCCCATATTTATAACCTTTTTCACAACTTGTGTTAATGGCAATATTCACTGTGGGTAAACATATATGATATATGTACATAGTTTATAAAATATGTGTTTCCATATATTTGATGCAAGGTCAAGTTCATGATGTCTGAAAAATTATTCACAGAAAGAACTTTTAGAAGATACTCAGTGCAGCTCTCTCAGTTTTACGGAGACTGAGCTTCAGCGTGACTATTTTATTTAAAATGACTACCAGTGACCAAGGCAGCACTAGATTTCTGGCCATCTGACAACGAGCCACGCAGGTGGTGGTTGTGTTTGAGTGACCCCTGCCTGCTGGAGTCAGCCAGCCGGGAACAGTTTCTGAGTCCTTTATAATGCCAAGTGCTCTCTGAACAATGGAACAAGTTGACTCAGTCATGAAAACTGATCAGTTCCTTATCTAGCTCCTGTGGTGTACACATTTAAATACTTCTGGGACAACTTTAGTATCTCCTTCTACAGTCCCTTTAATAGTATAAATTGGCCAGGCTCGGTGGCTCAGCCTGTAATCCCAGCACTTTGGAAGGCCGAGGTGAGTGGATTGCCTGAGCCCACGGGTTCAAGATCAGCCCGGGCAACTTGGCAAGTCCTCGTCTCTACAATAAATAAAAAATTAGCAGGGCATGGTAGTGCACACCTGTAATTCCGGCTACTTGGAAGGCTGAGGATTGCTGGAGCCCAGCAGGTCGATGCTGGGGTGGCCATGAGTGTGTCACTGCACTCCAGCCTGGGCAACAGAGTGAGACTTCGACTCAAAAAAAAAAAAAAAAGTATAAATCATTGCCGTTGTTTTTGGTCTGTAATTTTTTTTTTTTTTTTACACACACAGTCGTATACTAGAACATTCTTCTAGCCTATGTAAAGATTAGGCAGAAGAGCAATTGTTGCCCAAATCAGAGTGAGCCCTCCAGGGTAATCTAGGGGTTAAAGCTTCAAGTACTACAGATTTGCTTTTTTTTCTTTTCTTGTTTGTCATCACAGGGGAAGAGATAGAGTGAGGTGGGAGAGCTTTCTGGGCACCATGTGTATTTAATCTAAAACAACAACCATTTACAAACACAAAAATAATTTTTTCCCTTCCAGTATAGTCATTACAGTTCAAAAGGATTTTTGCAGCTTTATATTTAACCTTAATTCTGGTTGAAAAAGGACACTTCGTTCCTCTTCAAACATTTTTTGAAGGTTTTAGACATGGATTTGAAATATATTGCTTTTAAATCATCAAGTTTTTCTCTAATAACTTTAAAAGTAGATTCAGGATCAGCACTCACAGCCCCAGTGCCAAAGGAAGATTAAAATAATCACAACTCAGACAGATGCCCACACTCCCCTTCAATGTGTGCTTTGGGAAGTGGGTTTTAAATACAATTTGAACATAAATACAGATTACACATTCATGAAAGTCACTGTGGCTTCCATTTGAAATTACCTGCGTTCTAAGAGCTGTCCTTGCAGGAACAGATATGGGCAGTGCTTCTTCATAAATATCCTGCTTTCTAATTCAGAAGTTCTGAATGCCAGTGATAAAAGTGATCTCATTTTCAGTTGCCTTTAAGAAACTGAAAATAATTTTTATACAAAGAGCATGTACATGTGCCTACATATGTGTATATATACATATATGAGGAGGGACCCCCAAAAACTTTAAAAAATTGTGTATTTATTTTTACACGTTTAAACTTCAGTCACCTTTACAGTACTCTCCATTTGATGCACTACATCTATCAAGATGCTTTTTCCACTGTTGAAAACAGTTTTTTTTTTTTCCACCAGTTTTTATTTATTTATTTTTTTAACTTTAAAATTTTTTATTTTAAAGATGTGGGGTAAAATTCAAGGTTAGGTATACAAACGTTCATTATGCAGGTACCTTTGTTGATGATGTTCAAAATAGTTTTTGAACTCATCGATTTGATGCCTTTTAGTGCTTCTGCCATTTTTTGTTCCACTTCATCCACATTGGCAAAATGTTTCCATTTGAGGACTTTTTCCATCCAGGGAAACAAAAAAATAGTTTCTCGAGGTGAGATAGGTGAATAGGGAGGGTGGGGCATTGGGGCCATGCCATTTTTTTTGTAAAAAAACTGCTGAACACTCAACACCGTGTGGGCAGGTGTGCTTGTAAATCACCCATCATGAAATGGGCAAACATGTTGAAAGAATCTCCAAAAATTTTACTGAAGCCAAACATAGCCTCTCACAACAATGATAGCAGGATGCCAATTGGTTCCTAGAACACTCCTAGACCCTAGCAGGGGAATACTGTACTATAAGGGGCCCACCCTCCAAAAAGACAATTCCAGATTTTTTTGGGGGGGAGTCCCTCTTGATTATCATTTAAGTTTATCTATCAGGAAATCTAACTGGCCCAAGTGACAGTCCATTGGGAGACGATGGTCTGGAATCCTGCATCCAGCCAGAGCTGAGAAAGGAACAAATCTTTCGAAAAAAAAAATGCCCAAAGAAACTTAAAAGGTGCAAAAGCTTGTGTACCAAGCATTCGCATGTCATCCTTCCTTCTACAGCATGGCGGGGATTCTTGCAGATCCCACACGCAGTGCTCGGCGAGAGCCCATGATGGGAGCAGGACAGGCAGCCCCAGCAGGTGAAGGAAGACAGACAAGTAAAGTGGTAGTTGCAGTGGTGAGTGGAGAGCCCCACAGGAGGCAGAGATTCTCACAGTGGCTGCATACACAGTGGAGGCTCGGTGGTATTAGGAAGCCCCCAGGCATTCTGGTAAGCAGTCAGCGTGGAGACCACCCTACGGGGCCAGTGCAGTGCAGGGCACTATGGGAGCAGCCAGGGCAGGGCTCTCACACCTTGGTGGGTGGCAGAATCACCCGTAGATTTCTTCAGCACAAAGAGTGGGCTGCACCCTCAGGGTGTTTGGAAGGTAGTTGGTTAGAGTTTGCATTTCTGTCACATGCCCTGATGATGCCTACGCTGCTGGTCCTGAAACCACACTTTGAGAATGACTGTAGTGAGCATAAAGATCCCAGCTCAGGGAACTGACCTGGGTTTTCCAGAGGAAGTGATATCTGCAGTTGAAGGTGAACTGCAAGTTTGGGCCAGAGCTGGGAAGGAGTGTGAGAATAAATACACCAGTGACCAGTGTGTGTATGGCAGTGATGGACAGGAAGGCTGGAGGGAAATGGCCACAGAAAAATATGCCAAACAAGCACCTGGAAGTAGATCTGAGGACCTGCAGAACGTTCAGACTGACCAGCTGCAGCTAGGGAATGGGGGCACACAGGTCCACCAGGGATTTGGGGTTACATTTTAGTGACTAAATGGAGAGAGGATGTGATCGGATATGTGTTTTTGTAAGTTTCCTGTAATTACATTCCTGAGCATGGGTTGAAGGTGGGCAAAACTGGATTAAGTCTAAGTAAGAAGCTTTTGCAGTCTTCAAATAAAAATATGATTTGTACATGGATGGTGGCAGTGGGGAAGGAAGAATGGACAGATTCCAGAGGCACACGAGACAGAGTTGGTGACTGGCTGAGGGCAGAAGAAGGAGATTGGAAGGAAAGCTTAATATCTGGATTTGGTTACTGAGTGTTCTATTGATGCTTATTCCTCATGTGGTAGAGTGAGAAGTTATAGGGGGTTATAGGCTGGGACACATTGAGTTTGGGGTGTCTGGAAGACCTTGAAACAGACATTGAGGGGGTGGGAATAAGCTGGTTTGGAGTGCAGTGGGCACTGGAGATATTGGGTGGTTGTCAGCATAGAAAGGACAGCTGACAGAGGAATATCCAGGAGCCTCCTGAATGAGCAGGAAGACTGAGAGAAAAATGGATGGTCATGTGGGGTCACAAGCGTCTTGGGTTCTGGGGAGATTTGGGTGGCTGAGGTTGAGACAAGCACGATTGCTGTTCACTCACATGTCTTAGAAGTGAGGTTGAATAAATGAGAGGGGGTTTTCTTGCAGGGGTCTTTTGGGGTCTGTACATGGAAGGCAGGAGACTGCTGCTGCTCTTGACTTCTAGGAGAGAGGTGCCTTAATGTTATTCTCTCCCCTGTCGCTCAGGGAGAGCAGGAACCCTCAATCTGCTCTAGCGAGCCCAAGGCAGGGCACTGCTGGGAGATGGAAAAGACTGTGTCACTTCGAGCAAACTGTTGCTTCTTCGCCACAGAGCTCTAAGTTAGTCACCTAAAACATCAGGTCTCTGGCCACCAGGACAGTCTCTGTTGCTGGGAACACACTATAGTACTGAGGTTGTGCACTGAGAAAAGTGAGACCTGGCTGCCTCTTTGTCCTTTGTGTGTCTGGCACACTTTATGCTACCGGGCTTGGGCCAGTGCCTGTATCTAGAGGCAGCATCAATTAAAAGAATGTCTACCCTCAGGGAACTTATTTAATAGGGATGTAATGTGATATGTTTACATCAAGACTCTCTGAGACAATAAAGAATATAATTGCAAACAATGTAGTGTGATATACATAGTATATAAATGAGTAAATATCAATTGAACAAATAAAAACTTCAAACGCACCCTGTTTTTCTAGCATTTACTAGACTTAACAGTGCTTTCATTGTCTTTCAGAAAAGGACAGAAAGGACCTGCCATCACAAAGGCTACATAAGCCACATGCACAGTCCTTGTGTGAGTCTTTTAGTTCCTTCTGTACCCAACCCCATTCTGCTTCTAGAATGTCCAGCGCCCACCATGCTGCTGGACCAGCTGCTCCAGGAGGTTGGGCAAGGGAATGCATTGCCTCCCTTTCTGCATTTGTGAAACCACACACACACAAATACAGAAGTAATGGGCCTTTCTATGTTTCTATTCTTTTCTTTCTTTCTCTTTTTTTTCTCACCTCCTCTCATGTTTTCCTTTCTTTTTCCTTTGGGGGAGGGGGACATGGAAATGTTTTTTCATAACTCTACAAAATTAATATGTTACCTGAACAAGTCATCAATAGTTGAACAGTGTTTCCTGAAGGTATGTAGGGGTATTTCTTGATGAATTACCAGCTATGATTTAGGCTGGGCAGTATACTAAAGCTTACAGAGCTCAAGAGAAACAGAACTGGGACCTTCCAACGTGAAAGTAATCTTTTATAGTCATTGTGCTTCCTATTTTGACTTCTGCTTTAAGTGAACATGCCATTTTAAATGTTAGAAGATGCCCTACTGATTTTGAAACATCTCCCTTCACAGACTCAATACCATCCTTCGCCATCAACATGGCAAAAATTTCAAACTACAGTGCTAACCCACTCTCTCAAACGATGTAGTACTAAATAAGAAGCTATAGTACGTTCTCTCCTGGAACACCATCTTATTCACTCATTCAGAGGAAGAACGACTGGGGTGAATTAAGCAAGATGAAACACTTCTATCTTCACAACTGTTTTCCTTTTCACATCAGGAAAACTTGATCCTTATTAACTCCTGGAAAGCCCACAGTGGTGTTTGCCATCTGTATACTGCTTCCTGTGTCTCCCATCTCATACCCTGCATGATAGCTAGAGTATTAAGCAATAATGTAAATTTTGAACCAGAACTTGCTAGTGTCTCACACACAAAGACCTAATTGGGGCAGTGGCTTCCCAGGCCACCCCTGGGCATTGTCCTTGGACTCCAAGAGAGGCACAAAGAAGAAAGACAACTGCTTACCATTGTCGTTGCCCTGTTTGATCTCCTCTGCTGTCCGGTCTATCAACACGTACAGAGACCAAACCACACAGGTGATGGCGATGACATGAAAGGTGACAGAGCAAAATATTTTCCTCCTTTCACTTGTGGTCATCTGTAGCTTCTCCCACTGCAATCAGAAACAAGCCACACAGAACTGAATTTCTAACTAGGAGGTTTCACTCCCCTTTTATTTACAAGACATCATGAATGAAAAACAAGCATTAAATATCTGCAGTTTCAGATGACACTGTAGCATTCACATAAGTCTTCATATGTGGAGAGAGATGAAATCATACCCTACAGAGTTATACATAACTTATATATTGACATGAAAACAAAAATGTTTCAATTTTCCAAATAAAATAAATCATTTCTGTTATGCAACTATGGAGTTTCCTTATTGGTAATATAAATAAGATAGTTTTACTACTGTACAATTGTTAGAAAACTTTTCAGGTTTTGGTCGCTTATCTGTGGTACTAGGTTATAAGTAGTAACAGGTAACACTGTCTTCTTGGATTATTACACACTTGAAATAGTGTTGTAAATAACAACAGACGCTGGCAAGGATGCGGAGAAAAAGAAACGCTTCTACACAGCTGGTGGGAATGCATACTAGTGCAATTTCTTTGGAAGACAGTGTGGCGATTTCTGAAAGAACTAGAAATTGACCTGCCATATGGCCCAGCAATTTCCCTATTGGGAATATACCTGGATGAATTCAAATCATTCTACAAAAAGGATACCTGCACACGTATGTTTGTTGCAGTTCAATTCACAATAGCAAAAACATGGAACCAACCATGTTGCCCATCAAAGCTGGACTGGATAAAAAAAATGTGGTACATATACACAATGGAATATTATGCAGCCATAAAGAAGGACAAACATATGGACTGCACAGCAACTTGGATGAATTTAAAGTCCATCATACTCAGTGATCTATCACATAAACAAAGAACAGAGTACCATATGTTCTCATTCATAAGCGGACCTTGAACAATTATCATAATACTATGAGAAAGGAATTGGCGGTAGTGGGAAACTCCAGGACAGGGGGTTGGGATTGGCAGTTGAGGGAAACTGCCAGGGGAGGGAGGGGCACACCTCATCAACAAGGGTTTCTGAATAATCAACGTTTGTATACTTAACCCTGAATTGTACCCCACATCTTTAAAATAAAAAAATAAAACATTTTAATTTTTTTATTGAATTAAAGTTACTATTACAAAAAAAAAGAAATAGTGTATTTGTGAACATACAAATTTAACAAGTACTTGACTGGCTGAGTGATATGTGCAGAAGAAGACCAACATTTTCTGTCCATAACTCTTCTAGAAAAACAAATTTTATTATTTGAGCAATTGGAGGACATCTGCTGAAGCCCCTTCTAAAACAGACTTGTCTTCCTACTGTCGTAGGGTTGGAGGTGATGTCAGATGGTGTGTGGTGGTTAGTTGCTCTGTGGGTTCTTGACTTTGTCACAGAAAAGAATTTGAGTGAATCCAATGTATAGTTTAGAGGGAAGTTTATTAGAAAAAAAAACACCATTCAAGAACAAATTTGGGTACCTTAAAAGGACACATGCTTGCCTTTCACAAGCTTTGTATAATGTTTATAATAATGATGAAGTAAACTATTCCATAAGCTAAGAGTGAGGGGCTGCAGGTATACTGGTCACATGTTTTGATTACTATCTTTTAAAATTTTAGGGTCACAGAGCCCTTCTAAATAATGAAAGATACTGCCTAACTAGATTTGGGCTTTGCTTAGAACAATATACCTTTGCTCTTTGGGTAATTCCTCGTTGTTTCTATTATTTAGTATACTGGCCATTTTACATTCCTACCTGCAAGGTGGTGAGGTCTGATATTCCTGGTTAGTCATATAAAGGTCATGTAAGCATAAGAAAGATGTCTGAATGCTTACCCTGTTTCTCAGTTTTCTAAATAAGTTCTGCCTAAGAAAACTTGCCTATTCCTAACCTATGTGTCATGTTAACTATGCCTGCCTCATAACTACTGTGATGACCACTGTCCCTTAATCACACTTCTCAGAAAGTTGTAGGCTTCTCCCTCTGTCTGAAAAAGGAAGCAGGCCACAAGTCTTATAGAAGTAAGTTAAGGTTTATATGAGGGAATGTTTCCCATATTTACTTTGAAGAAATACATTTTAATGTTTATGTACTATATCACTTCATTTCTGTATTAGCAATGAATTGTGTTTTTATTTTCCTTTGTGTTATTTCTGTAAGACTATCAAATCCTATAATTTTGTTAGAGGTGAACTGATGTGCCAACCTTTTAATAATCATGAGTCTTTACATTATTATGTCCTTGCTAAAGCAAAATGTTTAGAACTTCAGAAGACCCCGCTTCTTCCCCACCCACCATTGCACACTTAGATTCAATATACAACCTGACAAAACCAAGGGGCTGTATAGTATGTGACACAAGTCCTGCCCTGCCATCTGCTTTCAGATGTGGTGAAGTCGTCTAATCTCTTAGGGCCCCACTGCTTCATCTTCAGAGAAGCAGATTTTTGCAGAGGCTGTGGTAGGTGGGGAAGACACCATCCACTCCTCACTTCTTCCTTTATTAACAGACTGGGAGGGCTGGCACTGTGCCCAGCTTGACACCACCTTTCCAGCCTTCCTGGGCAGAGGTGGACATTGCCAATTTTCCACTAATAAGATGGAAGTAGATATCTGCCGGGACATTGAGTTTTTGCCTTCCTTACACAGGAATTGTTCTGTTTTCCTTCTGTCCATTTTCTCTTCTTTGCCACGTGGAATTCATAATTAACTGAAAGAGTGTCAACAGTCATCTTGCAACCTTGAGAGGTGGAGCGGCTGTAGCCCTGTCAGCCACAGCGTGCCTTCAGAAGTCCTGATGCATGTGAAAGAAAACAGCCCTGTCTGATGAAGCCATTGCTTCCTGTGTCTCTGCTAATCACAGTCAAATGCAATTTCTGATAAAAGAATCAGACAGATACTTCCTTCCCTTTCAGTCTAAGGCATAATATTCTATCATTTTATTTTTAAGAGAGCTCAATACTTAAAGTCTGATCCTGATGAACTAGAGAACATTTTTAACATTTTATTTTATTTATTTTTGAGTTGGGGACCCTACTCTGTTGCCCAGGCTGGAGTGCAGTGGCACAATCACAGGTCACCACAGCCTCAACTTCCTGAGTTCAGGCGATCCTTCTGACTCAGCCTCCTGAGAAGCTGGGACTACAGGCATGTGCCACCATGCCTGGCTACTTTTTTTGTTTTTTTTGCAGAGATCTCACTATGTTTCTTATGCTGGTTTCAAACTCCTGGGATCAAGCAATCTGCTCACCTTGGCCTCCCAAGTGTTGGGGTTACAGGCATGAGCCTGACTATTTTAAACCTTTTAGAAAAAAAAAAAAGTTTTGTTTATAAACACCATCCCTTCCTCTCCTCTTACTGGTCAGTCTTTAAATAATGTTTCCTTCTAGGGCTCAGAGCTAATTTACAACTTAGGCTGTGTCTTGTTTTCCATGGAACTATATTTATGTATTATTCCAAGTATAATAGTGGAGAAATCTTAGTAATATGACTAGGGTATAAACAAATGCTTAAATTTAGCTTCTATTTAGAATTGGTCTTGAATTAAGATTTTAGCGCTATTTAACTTTTATCAAAACTTCATATCTGTGAAAGACTGATGTTTAAAATAGTGTTTTGGTACTGATTATTGTAATGTTAATATGAATAACCTTTAATCAAGAATATTATCACTTGGCAGTAGCATTTTGTGATTAATTAATATATATTTTTTGAGTTACCTTAGTATTTAATATGGCCAAATAAAAAGTATCAGATGGGTCAGAAAGTAACTTCTCATGTTTAAGTTTCCTGTGAGTTCTAAGTAGATAGAAATACCTTCAGTGACAAACTACAAAATCAGTCCTCAATTGTAAAACCAGCTTTTAAAAAACACTTAACACCTGGGCTTCTTATATCTATAGAGCAATCTGATGAAATGACTGGACACATTCAAAATTAATGAAACTCAAATAGAAAAATATCAGCAGAGTTGACAAGAATGGATCAAATCATTTGTAAAGACTCTTTCTAGTTCCAGACAATAGAAGCTCCGAAGCTGTCACTTCTAAATCTCAGTAACATTTCAGGGAGAAGTGAAGTGCAAAGGGACCATCAACCTTTTGTCTCTTTATAAATTTTTACAGGAACACTTCAGAAGCCAACCGGACAGGACACAAGTAAATGTAGTGCCACAGTGCCCCCTTCCTTGTGACAATGGTACTACATACAATATTCACTACATGGCACCAGCAGAAACCAATGTATTTTATAAACTTTTCATTCATACTGGTTTTTCAGGTTTGAACACAAAGTTTCCATAAGTTTTGCAAACCTTCACAGTGAGGAATTAATTGAGAAAGTAAGAATAGAAATCTTATTTTAACAAAGCTGTCATAAAAGAACCTTAATTTAAATTTGTGATACTGAAATTCAGTAGTAGTTCACAATGGATTTTGTGATGGGAAAGTGATCCTCTGTGAAAATCCACATAACATTTCTGTTCCCCTTTCTAGATTTAGACAATAATGTGTGCCTTATGTGCACACCATCAGGAACATGGTGTTACCATAGCTTTACCTTGAAAGGGGTTTTAAGGAAAAGAGCCACTTAGGGTTCTAAGTGTGTGGGACTCTGGTAAGCAGCAGCCATGTTAGCATTACTCCGGCACTTGTGAGAGATGCAAATTCCTTTCTTTACTTTTTTTTTTTTTTGAGTTGGGGGTCTCACTCTGTCACCCAGGCTGAAGTGCAGTGGCACGCTCATGACCATCCCAGTGTCAACCTGCTAGGCTCAGGTGATTCTTCCACCTCAGCCTTCGAAGGACGTCTGACTAATTTTTTGATTTATTATAGAGATGAGATCTGGCCAAGTTGCCCAGCTGTTCTCGAACCCGTGGGCTCAGGCAATCCCCTCACCTCGGCCTCCAAAAGTGCTGGGATTACAGGCTTGAGTCACCGTGCCCAGTCAAAGCAAATTCTTAAGCTCCACTTTTTTGTTTGTTTATAGAGATGAATTCTCCCTATGTTGCTCAGGCTGATCTCAAACTCCTGGGCTCAAGCAATTCTCTTTCTTCAACTTCCCAAAGTACTGAGATTACAAGTGGGAGCCATCACGCCTGGACTGAGCCACACCTTTAAGGTGATCCTCTGGTGGCTTTTCCTACAGGGCACTCAGAAAATGTTGCCTTGTCATTGATGAAGCACAGCCTCTGCCCCTGAGGCAAACCTCTTTTGTCTTGCTGCCATCAGGGCAGTGTGGGCCACTGCCTTCTCTCTTTAGGTTACTCAGGTGTGAGTCAGATATTCAGTCCTCACTCATGTCCCTCAGTGTCAAGGGACACTCTCTCCAAGTGGTCACAAAGGAAGCTGGTGGAAATGAGAAGACAGCTGCTCCCTTTTCCTTCCCCAAGATGCGACAGCACACCCTCAAACTCTACTACGTGTAACACTGCCAGCTCTCTGATCTGCCTGTCGTTGGTCTTAAGTTCTCTTTCATATCTTGAAGACACAGGATCCACTAAGCTTGGCAAAACTAGTGTCACACAATCTTAGCACCTCTCACAAGATGGTCTCGACCCTTGCTTTAGACTTTAGGTTCCCTGGGTCTCTAGCCCCTGTTTTATTGTTCTTGCCTTTGATCTTTTGCTGAAGCCTCTGAACAATAGAAAGAATTCAACAGACTCTATTATTCACTTAGAAAAAACTGGACTTAAGTTTTCCTGAAAGGATTTCTGACTTGTAGTATAATTTGATACAAACACTGCTTCTGTTTGCTCTAGCTAATCCAACTGTGCGTTGCAGTGCCAGGTTTCCTGATTTAAATTACTTGCCTTGTGTTTGTATTCTGTCTTAAAATACAGATTCAAAAATACCGCCTAATGAAAAAGTTTAAAACGTTTTTGTACCAGTTAAGAATAAAGGCAGCTTATCTGCCCAATATCAAAATACATGGGGGTAGGGATGAAATCCATTTCCTCTTTTTCCTGGAAACACGTTCCAGTTTTTTAAAGTCACGTGACCTAGGATTATCAGTGAATCTATAGACTGATAGAGTACACAGTGGCCACCAGGTGGTGCCAGGCCCAAACAGTAGCTAATCCCGTTGTGCTATGTTTATCTCCCTCAGCCAGACCTTGAAGCCCCCGGTCTGCCAGCTGTGCCGGCTCTTCCTGTCACTTCAAGCCAGCATAAATGCATTGCAAAGTCTCGTTTTTAACTGCTGACATTTTTCTGACCCTGCCTGTCATAGAATGATGAGGTTTTGCTGCAGATGAGTGAAAATAATACTTGAAACTGCAAGCCTAAAGTTTATTACACTATTTACACAGCTTAGTAAGATATGTTGTGCTGGAGGATACTGAGTGAATCCTTTGAACGTTCTGAGACTCGCTGTATGGTGCAGTTACTAGCGAACCCACTCATTTGGAGCACTGGTTCTCAAACAGTGTTCCCAGCAGCAGCAGTGATCTGGAAAATCGTTAGAAACCCAGTATTTTAGGCCTCAGGCCAAACTTCCTGGGTTAGCAACTCTGGCAGTGGGGTCCTGCAATTGGTATTTTAACAAGCCCTCAGGTAACTCTGATGCAAGCTAAAGTTTGAGAACCACCTGTCTAGGGAATGACACTTAGTGGAGGGGCACAGTGACCTCAGTGGAGTCTGTATTAGAAATAGTCCTTGTCAATCAAAAAATTAGCTAGGCTGGTGGTACATGCCTGTAGTCCAAGGTACTTGGGAGGCTGAGGCAGAAGAGTCATCTGAGCCCCAAAAGTCGGTGTGATCAAGCTACTGTGTGGGGACCTTGATTGAGTCACTGGGCTGCAGAGTGAGAACCCAATTAAAAAAAAAGTCACACTTGTTGGTCTCTGTTTTGAACTAATTATTAGTCTAGGGAAGGGAAAAGTCTACTGCACTTTCCTAGAAAATCTTTCCCAATCCCTAGTTCTCTTCCTCTTTGGAGACACCAGTGATGACTATTTGACCTCTTCTGTGCATGGCCCATTGCGAAGGGACACTGTATATTTCTGTTGGATGCAGCTCCTGTTTCTCTTGACAACAGGACAAGAGGAAATGGTCTTACCGAAGAGCACCAGGGGTCAGGGTCTGCAGCCAAAGAAATGACCAGTGGGAACAGTGAGGTCTGTCCAGCGGATCCTGGAAGCCTCCAACCCAGACATAAATACTAGATTAACGACTCCCATCTTGGGACAGTTTGTGCACCTGTCAATTTGGAATTGGGAGAAGTAGCTACTGAGACCGAGGTTAGAATAAAGATGTCTCTGATACTCAAGTTAGTGTAAAAATAACACTGTGAGCAACTGGCAGTCTTATGGAAAATGGTTTATAAACTGTTTCACCAAGAAGAGGAATACTTGGGCACCTCAAATTAATAGCTTCATTTTGCTACTACTCATAGTTGGAAGCTCTGTTTGCATCCTAAGCTACTGAGTAATGGGCACTCCCTGAACATGGAAGGAAATAATAAAAATTACTTTGTTCTAGGGGCCCTTTATAATAACAACTCACTTTCAGTGTTGGCTGTCTAACAGAATCATCTGAGGGAGTGAAGTCCCAATACATGCTCCTAGGCTTTGTTGAGCTATCACTGATGAGGGAACCATGCAGTTGTGTAGTGTATTCTGTCTGCACTTGTGAAGAAGGTGCACTTGTGAAGAAGGACCGCTCTGGGTTCAGATTCTTTTTCTGCCTTGGGTAAATTATTTTAATTCTCTGTTCTTGCATTCCCTTATCTGTAAAATGGTGATAAGAGTTATCACCATTTTGCAGGGTAAAGTCTAAGCAATATATGTTAATGCAGAATAGTGTCAGTCCCTTAGAAAGAATTCAATAAATGGTAGTGATGATTATAACTTGGAGCTTGCAGCGCCTCTTCCAATTAGACTTCAACTGTCCTCATCATCCAGATTAATGCATTCTGTGGATACCATCTCTGAGGATGAAGATGGGATCTGTTCATGCAGAATTAGGTTAGCCAAAGTCCCCCATCTACTTTCCAAGTACAGATAGATGTTTCTGAATATTGAGTCTCATAGTGGGGAAGTGCAGTCTGCTTTTGTGAACAAGGTAAACAAAGATAAGAAGTGGATGAGTTGCTTTGAATCAACTAGGTGAACTCATCTAAAAGATAGCACGATGATGGCTTCTTTTTTTGTGAGGAATGACAAAATATCACAAGTTGTAATATATACCCCCATGACGGTGTATTCTTTTTGTCTAATTCAAAATGTCGTGTTAAGATTTTATGTTTCCCAAAGAAACACAGCTCTGGGTGACAGGTTTCACAAAAGGTTGAAGGGACTCCAATATTCCAAATAACCAGAAAACGTGATAGTAGGTGTATGGGTTAGGGTGAGCCTTCCGCCAGTGGCAGAGGTAGGAGGGGTGGCTCGATTGGAAAGGCCGGAAACAGCCCTGAGGCACTCCTGACTGCATCAGTGATGGCAGATCTAAGAGAACCGGGAAGAAACGGCCCTTTTCCTTAAAAGGTGATCCACGCAGGGCTCAGTGGCTCAGCCTGTAATCCCGCGCCTTTGGGAGGCTGAGGTGAGTGGATTGCTTGAGCCTGCGGGTTCGAGACCCGCCTGGGCAGCGAGACCTCATCTCTACAATAAATCAAAAAATCAGCTGGGTGTGGTAGCGCATGCCTGTAATTCTGGCTACTTGGAAGGCAGAGGCGGAAGGATTGCCGGAGCCCAGCAGGTGGAGGCTGCGGTGGCCGGGAGCGGCCACTGCACTCCAGGCTGGGGGACAGAGTGAGACTCCAATTCAAAAAAAAAAAAGGTGATCCACTCGGATTTCTGTGTAGGAGAACACTTACTTTTGTCTACAAAAAAATTGTTAGATGTGCTAGTACTCTACCAAGAAGAGGTCACAATGCTTGATCATATTTACAGTAGTATTTGCACAGCCCAAATTGAGTAGAAAAGTAGGGGTGTGATCACAGCTTGTACCAGAAATCTAAGCACTGTTGAAATACCATCTTTAGGTTCTAGGGAAAGGCGCACTTAATTACAGCAATAGTATCAAACACGTGTCGAGCTGCTTGTCGTATTTGTTTACCATGTGAGGAACACGGACCTAGAGCTGTGTCTCGGGCGCTGATGGAGGAGGCATGGTACAAGTGCTGACACAGAAGGGCCAGCTGCCAGATGAGAGATCGTCCAAACGCGAAGATGCTGTAAGAGTCAGAGGTCAAGTGACCAGAGAAGGTGCTGGAAAGAACGAGGTGGAGCAGAGAGACTAGTGGGAGCAGGAGGTCCAGGGTGGTGGTTGGGGAGATGGCACATGGTAGATGGACAATGGAGCAAAGGAACTGAGAACTCAGACCCTGAGTTTGGCAGATATGAACTAGGGCCCCTGCCTGCCTTGGGATAGGTAACCCAACCTTCTACCACTTTGGTTTCCTCACTGGTTAAAATTGGGATAACAATACTCTTGTGTAGGTTTGGTTACAGTTGTATGAGCTAATGCACACAATGGCTAGCACATCGTAAAAGGGAAGTAAACCATGGTCCCTGCTGGTTTATGGAAATAGAGTTCACAGATGTTTTAGTAGACCCATGGTGGGCTTTAAATAAATAAATGGTTTTTTTCTTTGAATGTCTTTAAATGTAGCAAACTCAGTTTGTCTAAGTCTCCGCCACTCTCTGGTTCACACCCAGCCCTCTTGACTCATTTATATCAACTGCTTGGCAACTGTGGGCCACGGAGTTAGTGGCCCTCGAAGTGGTGAACAGTCTTCGTTAGCATCAGGGAGCAACAGTTTTCAGAGAGCCGGAGGACATACAGTACAAAACAGAAACCCACAACCTTTGTGATATTGGAAAGAGCTGTGGACCTTAGGACCCAACAGGAAGAGGCATCAGAGGGGCCACCCAGTGCTAAAAGAATGCTCAGATGGAAGCAACAGGAAGAGCTCAACTGTGCTGAAATGGTGGCTGGAAGTTTATCAGAAAAATGGGCTGTGGAAATTTACAGGCATAAATATTCTAAAAATAGTGTGGCCAGCACACTTAAAGTTACTAACTTATTTTTATAAAACAGATTAGCTGTATTATAGTTAGTCAACTATATTGGGACTAAACATTTCTCTACAAAATATTAGATTGATGCATAAGTTCACGTGCTTGCTTTTAGCATGGCAACACTGAGGTGTTGGGAGTTTATTGTTTGTCAGTTGTCACTTGAGTGACAATGTGCTTGTGAAGATGCCTTCCATTTTGCACATCTGAAAAAAGTTAGTGCTATTTGTGAGCTAAAGAAGATGGAGTGACAAGTGGAAAAAAATGAACACTTTCAACATATTCTTCTGTTTAACAGCGGAGTAAAGGCAGTAGAGGTGGCTCAAAACATTTGTGATTTTTAATGGGGAGCGTGCCACCAGGGAAAGCACACAAGAAAACAGTTTTGTCATTTCAAAGAGATCTACTTTGACCTGAGTAATTCTCTACATCCAGGAATACCATCGGGCTTCGATGAAGAGTGCATAAATGTTTAGTCCACATGATCCATGCCAGTCAACCCGAGAATTGGCAAATGTGATGAACTGTGACCAGTTAACCATCACAAGACACTTGCATTCCACGGGCCAGTGAAAAACGCTATGAACTTATGCATACCAATATAAGTCTGTATTACATATTAAATATATATATAAATATATCTGAGTCTGATGTTAGATTGCCAGGATAACTTTGCTTATAAAACTTGTCCTGATCTCTCATCGGTTCCTTTCAAGATTTTCATGAGAGAGGGGATTTTCCTAAGAGTTTGGAGCAAGGTTATTTGTATAAAATAGAAAAATTGTTGAGTAAAATCATCCACTAGAGGGAGCAATGATATCACACATGAAGATGATTTGAGAGGAAAAAAGAGAAATGGAAAAAAATGCTTGTTTTATATCTCTGCCCCGAGGAGGGATACAGTATGTGGTATTTAGTCATACCTGCATTGGAACTGTTTGGGTAACAGTCAAAATTGCCAATTCCTGGGTTCTGTCCCAGGTCCATATCTGGAGGTGGGGCCTAGGAATCTGCATTCATAACAGGTTTGAGAATTGCTTCCCTAAGGAAAAACTTAGGGAAATCTTTCAGAAAGGCATCGTAATGTCTGATGCTTTTTCACAACCGTAAGCATACGTCCATCTCCCTCATCAGTCCTCCAAAAAATCCACCTAAATCTGAGCTAATATTGTCATGTAAAAACACAAATTATTTAAATATTTAATTAACAGATGCATTTAGACAAAGTTTCTTTTTTGTTTTATTTAATTTTATAATTATATATATTTTATTATTTACTTATTTTTTTTAAAAAATTTTTTTAATAGAGTTGGGGTCTTGCTATGCTGCCCAGGCTAGTCTTGAATCTCTGGGCTCAAGCGATCCTCCTACCTCCAGCCTCCCAAAGTGCTGGTATTATGGGGTGAACCAGTTGAAACAAAGTTTCTTTTAAGATATTTAACCAATACTTGAATATTATAATATTAAAAATATTATACCATGTACTGTGGAAAAGAAGAGACAGTGTATTACTGCTTCAGGTATGTTGAATGAGCAGAAAATATGTGATGGGGGGATACTGTGGGGATGCTGTACTGTGGTTTCATAAAGAAAATAGAGGGATAAGTGGATTTTGTTCCATGGAAGCAAATTTAAACCCTTACCTAAGACTCCTGGAGTCGACACTCCATCAATGGTGTTGTGTGTATTTCCTTCTTTCCTCCGCTGTGAGCACCCACAAGCATGAGTGTTCCACAGGACAGTGGTCACTTGTAGTGTCTAACATGGACACAGCCTAGCTGTCAAGGAGAAAGTGCCCATGTGCTAAGTAGAATCATAGAGACTGGGGATATAAAGAGAGAGAGAGACTTTCCAAAAGATCCAATTTGACGCCATCATTTTCTGGGAGAAGAAGCTGGGGTCCAGAGCCCTGGATTGACTTACCGAGTGAAACATGAAACTGTGTTTCATACAGGAGCTAATTTTTTTTTTTTGAGTTAGAGTCTTGCTCTGTCACCCAGTCTAGAGTGCAGTGGCTGCTCCCGGCCACCGCAGCCTCGACCTGCTGGGCTCCGGCGATCCTTCCGCCTTACCCTTCCAAGTAGCTGGAACCACAGGCGGGCGCTACCACGCCTGGCTAATTTTTGATTTATTGTAGAGATGAGGTCTCACCAAGTTGCCCACGGGTTCAGGCGATCCACTCACCTCAGCCTCCGAAAGGTGCGGGATTATAGGCTGAGCCACTGAGCCCGGCTGGGAGCTAATTTTTAAAGCTTCACAATATATCAGACATCGTTGCAGGGGCTGGGGAACAAGACAGCAAGATATCTGCTTTCATGATAAAGGTTCACAATTGTGAAACTTTGTGTATTTGTTAGAAGCAGGAACTGTATCATTATCAATCAGTAAGAGCTAATAGGCTTTGATTTTATAAATGTTTCTGTCCCTTTCTCAACTTTCTGTCACTATTTGTATGTATAGGAATATCTTTCTATAATATTCCTTTGGGGAGAAGCAAATAAAAAAAGAATTTTCTCCTTGGAACCCTCTACTGCACATATCCACAGCAGGTTCATCTGCTGACAACCCATAGTCAATACCTATTTATCAGTCAAAAAATTTTTTGCATCCTGATTTGGCATGGGGGCTCATGCCTGTAATCTTAGGGCTTAGGGGAGGCTGAGGCAAGAGGATGTGATTGGGTTGAAACTTTTCCTTTTTATTCTCAGAGTATTTTAGCCACGTACAAATTTGAAATAAATCTGAAACATGTCATATATAATAGAATATATGTATTCTACTCCAGCTTAAATAGCAGCCAATGAAACTTTAACCTCTCTAAATATTAATTCTAGTTTTCCATATAATAATACTTTAAAAAGTGTTTTAGTTCATATATCTAAAAAATCAGCTTTATTAGTACTTTGATATCAAACATAATTAATTGGCTCAACATATTACATTTGAACTTGTTTTTAGCATCATACAGACTTAGTCTTTGTTAAAAATTTTGCCCTGAAACTGAAGATATTTTTTTCTTCTTTTAAAGAGAAGATTCTGTTGGGATTTCTAGGGTGGATAAATTCCTTGACTTGTATACACAATATTGTGAGCATTCACTTTTCCTGGGGAGAGGTGCATGATTTTCATTGGAATTTCAAAGAGATCTGAGGCTCTTTCCAGATTAAAGCACTTGCTTTAAACTGCTCTTCTTTGAATTGATGTGATAGTGACATAGCGACTTAAAAATAAGGAAGCATTGGGCCAGGGAACTCTCCAAAGGCTGGAAATGAAACTAGTTCAGGGACTTGATATGTTTGGAAATCAGTGACTAACTTTGCAACCACAACTAGCCAGATTTCTTCTTTTATAATATGTAGAAAGGATTCCAAATTGCAAGTGGTGATTCTCAGCCTACTGAGTGCTAGGGAGGGGATATGAAATACTCACTCACGTTTACATGGGAATATTTGAATTTCTTCCCATGTTGCACTGAATAAACAAAAGGCATCTCTGTCCTTCCTACCATCTCTAAATCTAGTTTTCCTCTAGCTGGGGAGCAGAAGGTTTGAACTAAAGGAAGCTTCGAGGGGCTCAGGATCCCTGCCAAGTCTAAGGATAGCAGAATGATTTGTTCTGGGCCCTGGGAAGCCCATGCCGAGGACTCTTTTCCTTATAATGATCCTTGAGGCCAGCATGCTTCTGCGTGAAGTTTCTTGAGACATAAGTGACAATTTTTCACATTCTAGAACAGATTCTATTTTTGTTCTTAACCCTTAAGAGTGAAAAGTGAATATGAGAGGAACCCCTATTCAAAAGTTCTTCTCGAATACTCTGTCATTTTTCTTTCCTCTCTCTTTGAAAAATTGAATAAAAATGGGTTAGATTGGCTCCTTTCCCTACGGCCTTCATTCCCAGTTATTTACTCTTATGATTATTATTAATGCTGGTATTGAATACTTTTCTCCACTGTAGATGCCATGGCAGTTTTTCTAGTGTCTCAGCAAGGGGATATAAATTATATGCTAAACCAACTTAATATTATTCTAGTAAACTATTCTTGTAAAAAATGAGGAGGTTCCATTCTAAATCAATATAATAAAGGGAAAATTTTTATTTTTATTAATGAATAAAAATAAATGAGGTAAAGTTCAGGATCCACATTGAAAATGTGTAATATTAATATTTCCATTTAAATATCTCATTTCTATTGAAGAACATAAAAGGTTTCTGATATTGAGCAGAGTATGATAAAAGAATAGAAGGTCAACTGTGAGATATGTGAAAATCTGTGGAGTTGTATGGAATAGAGGTTTGGGGGGGAGAGTGGGCAGGACTAGATGGTGAATTCCAATTATCATCCAAAGCAAGGGAATATGGCGTCGGGTTGACATGGATGGTTCAGTGTGCAGGGAGCAGTAGAAAGTGTCCTTCCCGGATTTCCTTCATGAAATTTGTTCTGAAGAAATTTCTTTGACTACTTGGGCTGGAAAGCAAGACCACAAGGAATACGAATGTGAGCTGACCTCTTTCAAATGAGACAATAGGAATAATTTTTCTGTGGTTCTGAGGAGATGATTGAACGAGCTGGGAAGACACTGGGGAGAAGGTACATGGCTCTGGTTTCCCTTCTTCTTCTGAATTCTGCAAAGGGTAAGTGGTGAGTGATTTGGAGATAAAATCTATGAAGTGACTAAACTTTGAACTCAGCAGGTGACGTCCAGGCTGCATAGACAAAGTATGCAGAAACAGAGGAGAGAAGCTGTCGGGACTTGCAGGTGAGAGATGTGGACTGTCTCAAGTCATGGATTTGAAATTTAAGCTAAGTTTAAGTAAATCTCCAAGGAGTGAAGTAGAAAGGCTTTCACAATGGCCATTCTTGCAGCCGTGATGGGTGAACTAGAGAGGATGACTAGCTTGTAGTCCCGACAGGAGGAGCCTGAGGAATGAAAAGCACTGGTGTCTTGATGGTGGGTCTTATGAAAAATGACCACTGCTTTGGAGAACATTAATATTCTCATGGGTGAACTCCCTTAACTTCCTGTCTTTGGACTAAACGCATTTGTAACTGCATCACACCCTTCTAACTTTCTTTCCTCTTATTTACAAGAACAAAATGTCTCTCTACAGTCCACGTTATCCATTCCTGTGACCTTTGACCCTTGGATCAGATCTTTTCATTTAACTTCTTTCTCTATAGCTTTCTTCCCTTCCACATAAAACCCACTTCTTTGTTTTTCCCAACTCTTATTTTAATAGCTTGTTGTTTTTATTGATTGCATGTTCATTGTAGAAAATGTATAAACCATAGAAAAGTAAAACCGAAACAAAATTATTCATAATCTCATTTGCTATGTATATCTTTAATCTTTGGCTTTTCATGTGTATATAAAAATACAATAGATTATAAACATGAAGGCTATTTTATTTTTTAGTTTTTACTTTTTAAAAAATCTACTAGCTTTAGGGGATACAAATGGTTTTTCGTTACATGAATGCATTGTATAGTGGTGAAGAAGTCTGATATTTAAGTGTGCTACCAACTTCACCAGTGCAAATTGTACCCAACAGGTTATTTTTCATTCTTCCTTTCTTTCCCACTCTCCCCTTTCTGAGTCTCCAGTGTCCATTATACTATTCTCTATGTCTTTGCAGATCCTTAGTTTAGCTCCTGCTTATAAGTGAGAACATGTGGTGTTTGCTTTTCCATTCCTGTATTAAACTCAGGATGATGGTCTCCAATTTCATCCAAATTTCTGCAAAAGACACTATTTCATTCCTTTTTTATGGCTGAATAGTACTCTATGGTGTATATATATATCACATTTTCTTTATCCACTGATCGGTTGACGGGCATGTAGGTAGATTACAAATCTTTGCATTTGTGAATTGTGTTGCAATAAACATGTGCAAGTGTCTTCTTTGTTTATAATGATTTGTTTCTTTGGGTACATACCAAGTAATGGGGATACTAGATCAAGTGGTAGATCTACTTTTAGTTATTTGAGAAATCTTCATGCCGATTTGTATAGAGGTTATTTTAATTTGCATTGCTCGCATCTGTGCCAACATCTATTTTATTTTTTAATAATGTTCATTCTGACTGGTGAAAATGTAGAATTTCACTGTGATTTTAATTTGCATTTCCCTGATGATTAGTAATGTTGAACTTTTAAAATATGTTTGTTGGCCCATTTGTATATCATTTTTGAGAGATGCTTATTCATGTCATTTGCCCACTTTTTAATGGAGTTGTTTTTACTTGCTGATTTGTTTGAGCTCTTTGTAGATTTTGGATCTTAGTACTTTTTCAGATGTGTAGTTTGTGAATATCTTCTCCCATTCTGCAGGTTGCCTATTTATTCTGTTGATTATTTCTTTTGTTGTGCAGAAACTTTTTAGTTTAGTTAAGTCCCACTTATTTATTGCTGTTGCTGTTGCATTTGCTTCTGAGGCTTTAGACCTATTTTTTTTTTTTTTTTTTTTAACCTAAGTTGATGTCTATAAGAGTTTTCCCTAGGTTTTCTTCTAGGATCTTTATGATTTCAGGTATTACATTGAGGTCTTAAATCCCTCCTGAGTTAATTTTTATAAATTGTAAGAGATAGGGATACAGTTACATTCTTCTGCATTGGCTATCCAATTTTCCCAGTACCATTTGTTGAATAGGGTGTCCTTTCCCCAGTGCATGTTTTTGTCTGCTTTGTCAAAGATCAACTGGTTGTAGATATTTGAGTTTATTTCTGGATTCTCTATTGTGTTCCATTGATCCATGTGTCTGCTCTTGTTCCAGTTGTTCTGCTTACTTGTACTGCTCTTGTACCATATTGTAGTATACTTCGAAGTCAGGTAAATGATGCCTCCAGCTTTGTTCTTTTTACTTGGGTTACTTTGGTTATTCTGGCTCTTTTTTAGTTCTATATGAATTTAGGATTGTTTTTTCTAATTCTAGGAACAATGACATTGGTAGTTTGATAAGGATTGCCTTGAATCTGTAGATTGCTTTAGGTAATATGATCATTTTGACAGTGTTGAATATTCGAATGCATGAATATGGGATGTTTTTCCATTTGCTTGTGTTTTCTAAGATTTTTCTTTCATCCGTGTTTTGTAGTTCTCCTCATAAAGATCTTTCACCTCCTTGGTTAGACCTATTTCTAGGTATTTTAATTTTTTGGCAGCTATCATAAATGGTATTGCATTCTTGATTTGATTCTTAGCTTGATTGCTATTGATGTATAGCAGCGCTACTGATTTGTATGTGTTGATTTTATATCCTGAGACTTTGCTGAATTTATTTATCAAGTCCAGGAGTCTTTAGGATTTTCTAGTTATAAGATCATATCATTGGCATATAGAGATAGTTTGATTTCTTGTTTTCCAACTTGGATACACTTTATTTCTTTATCTTGCCTGATTCCTCTGGCTAGGACTTCCAATACTATGTTGAATAGGAGTGGTGAAAGTGGGCATCCTCACCTTGTTCCAGTTTTGAGGGGGAATTCTCTCACATTTTTTTCATTCAGGATTATGTTGACCAGAACATTTAAAAATGGAATCTTAGTTCCTGTATACTTTTATTTCCTTGGAGTTAGTAGAATGTGACTGGGAAATATGGTAAGTGGTTAGCAATTAGGAAAGTAGAAAGGTGGGTTCCTCATGAGCTAAGAAGTCAGAGGATGGCAGGAGGGGAAAAACAACCCCAAATATATCCATGTTGGATGTGTTGGATGACAACAATTAGAAGTTTCCATAACACTTGGTATAATTAGTCTTTTTAATATTAGACATTCTAATAGTTGTGTAATGGTAGATCATTGTGGTTTTAATTTGTACTTCTCTAATAGCTAATGATGCCGAACATCTTTTTATGTGATTTGTGATTCATATATTTTCTTTGGTACATGTCTGTTAAAATTTTTTGCACACTTTTTATTTATTGGGTTGTTTACTTATTACTGAGTTTTCAGATTTTCTTTCTTATGTGGGATATAAGTCCTTTATCACAGGGGTCCCCAAACCCTGGGCCATGGACTGGTATGGTCTGTGGCCTCTTAGGAGGTGAGCAGCAGGCTAGTGAGCAAAGCTTAATCTGTATTTACAGCCACTGCCCATCGCTCACATTACTGTCTGAGCTCTGCTCCTGTCAGATTAGCAGCAGCATTAGATTCTCATAGGAGTGCAAACCCTATTGTGAACTGTGCATACAAGGGATCTAGGCTGTATGTTCCTTACAAGAATCTAATGTTTGATGACATGAGGTGGAGCTGAGGTGGTGATGCTAGCACTGGGGAGCAGCTGCAAATACAGATTAACATTAGCAATGAGGTTTGACTGCACCTAGACCATAATAAACCAATTGCTTGCAGACTCATCAAAATCCTATTAGTGACTGGTAGGTGAGTTGATGTACCTCAGCTGTACAGCAGTATCTAGTGGCAGGCTTTCAGTCAGAATTTGATACTTATTTTAGTCTGTGCATTACCCACTCATTTTATTTACCACTCCTGTTCACTTCTCTCTCTCTTTTTTAAATAGTGATTTATATAATTATTTCATTACATATTACAATGTAATAATAATAAAAATGAAGTGCACAATAAATGTTATGTGTTTGAATCATCCCCAGACAATCCTTCCTTCCTCCAACTTCTTTTGGTAGATTCCATTTTCACCACTCCCTGATGCCAAACAGATTGGAGATCACTGCTTTATCAGATATGTGATCTTGAAAAGCTATTTTCCAATATGTGCCTTGTCATTTCATTATCTTAACTGCAGCTTTTGAAGAGATGTTTTTAATTTGACAAAGTCCAATATAACAATTTGTTCTTTTATAGTTCCTGCTTTTGGTGTCATATATATCTCTATAATTAGCTCTACAATTTATTTTTAAATGCCTGCTGGAAATTTTATTGGTATTGAGCTAATTTAGGGGTAGAATTTAACCTGTTTACATTGTAGAGTCTTCCAACACACAAAATAACTTTTCCAAAAGTAATATAGATTTTCTCCTATGTTTTCTTAAGTGTTAATGTTGTAGATTTTATATTTATAGGATACGATTTGAGTTAATTTTTTATATGGTATGAGATATGAATAATAATTTACTAATCTGCATTTATTAAAAAGACCATCCTTTCCTCACTGAATTGTTTTTGTACCTTTGTCAAAATGTAGTTGACTATATATGTGTGAGTCTACTTCTGGACTCTCTCTTCTGGTTCATTGATTTACTTGTCAGTCTTGATAACTATTCTACACTGCCTTGATTCCTATAGCTTATAATATTTCTGTAAATCAGTGGTTATCATTTCTTCAATTTAATCTTTCTTTTTCAAAGTTTATTTGTCTGTTCTAGTTTGTATTCCATATGAATTTTATAATTAGCTTTATAATTTATTTTTAAAATACCTGCTGGGAATTTTATTGGTATTGAGCCAATTTGGGGGGAGAATTTGACCCCTACATTGTAGAGTCTTCCAACACACTAATACGATAGATTTCTTCATTTATTTAGGTCTGTAATTATTCTCAGTAAAGTTGTTTCAAATGTACAGAGCTTATATATTTTTTTGTCACACTCATCTCTAAGTACCTAAATTCTATTGCATATGATATATATATATTTTAAAAATTCCAATTTACAATAGTTTGATTTTAGTATGTAGAAATACATTTGATTTTTTTTTTTTTTTTTTGAGTTGGAGTCTCACTCTGTCGCCCAGACTGGAGTGCAGTGGTCGCTCCCGGCCACTGCAGCCTCTACCTTATATATTGAGCTTATATCCTGCAATGTTGCTAAATTCATTAATTAGTCCTAATAGCTTTTTGGTAGATTCCATTTTCTACATTGATAATCATCTGTGAATAAATATCATTTTACTTAATCGTTTCCAATTTGGATGTTTTTATTTTTCTTTTTACTTTATCCCACTGGTTAGAACCTGCAGTAAAATGTTGGATACAAATTCTTGTTTTAAATAAAAAAAGAGATGATACTAACATACTTCAATGATAACTTTTTTTAACTTAGCAATATATCATAAATGCATATTTCATCTTAATGACTGCATATATGTTACCACATAGCTAAACTGAAATCCATACTACCAGCTCACCATTAGAAATTGTGGTTGTTTTCAGTGTCATATCTAAATATTTTTGCCTATCTCAAAATCAAACAGATTTTCTCCTATGTTTTCTTCTGGAAGTATTATTGTTTTAGGTTTTACATTATGTTACCTATGTTATAGAGAATTATGTACCCAAAATTTATGTAGCAAAATATTGTGCATATCATGATTATTTCATTAAGGTAAATTCTTAGAAATGAAGTTTAAGGGAGAAGTTATATGGCATGTCTAAGATTTCCAACTTTTATAGCCAAATTACAATATAAAAATTATATCAAACTATTTGCTACTACTATGTTTTAAATGCCAATTTAACAAGATAAAGGTATCAGGCTATTGTTTAAATTTTAATTTTTTAGATTTCCTATGAGGCAGAATTTTGTGTGATTACTGACTATATTAGTTTGTGAATTTTTTTCCTATTTCCTATTATAATTTGTTCCATTGTTTTCTCATCTTACTGATTTTTCATAACTCTTATGTTTCTCTGCAGTAGATCATTTATCCCTTGGCTCTGAGCTCTGCCTATAGCTACTGACTTGCTTACTGCTCCACAGGTTACATTTTAGAAACCTTTTCCTTAATGTCAACTCTTTCTCACCTTCTCTTTCCTCTTTAGCCTTGGAAACCCGGCAGTTATAACATTACTCCAAGGAAACTACTCTTGCCAAAATTGCCGATAACATCCTAAACTTATATTTTGCTGTCAGTTCTAGCTGTAGCTTCTGACTCCTGACTCTTCCAGGCATATAGTATATATAAATATATTTGATTTTTAGTATATAGAAATACATTTTGAGTCACAGTCTCATTCTGTAACCCAGGCTGGAGTGCAGTGGCACAATCATGGCTCACCACAGCCTTGACCTTCTGGGCCCAAGAGGTTCTCCTACCTCAGTCTCCTGAGTAGATGGGACTACAGGCACACACCAACATACCAAGCTAATTCTCTTTCTCTCTCTCTTTCTTTCCCTCCCCTTCCTTCCTTCCTTCCTTCCTTCCTTCCTTCCTTCCTTCCTTCCTTCTTTCCTTCCTTCTTTCCTTCCATCCTTTATAGAGATGAGGTCTTGTTATATTGCTTAGGCTGGTCTTAACTCCAGGAATCAAGTAAACCTCTCTCCTTGGCCTCCCAAAGTGATGAGATTACAGGCATGAGCCACTGTGCCTGGCTAGAAATACATTTTTTAAAATGCAAAACCTTTTTAAACCATTGTTTTCCAGTGCTGTTCTCCATGGGTCCTCCATGTAAGAATGGTCATCATTAATAAAACAAACAACAGATGCTGGTGAGGATGTGGAGAAAAAGGAACGCTTCTACACTACTGGTGGGAATGCAAACTAGTACAACTTCTTTGGAAGACAGTGTGGTGATTTCTGAAAGAACTAGAAATTGACCTTCCATATGACCCAGCAATACCCCTATTGGGAATGTACAGGGAGGAACTCAAATTATTCTACAAAAATGATACCTGCACACGTATGTTTGTTGCAGCTCTATTCACAATAGCAAAAACATGGAACCAACTGTGTTACCCATCAAAGCTGGACTGGATAAAAAAATGTGGTACATATACACAATGGAATATTATGCAGCTATAAAGAAGGACAAATATATGGACTTTGCAGCAACTTGGATGGATTTGGAGTTGATCATACTCAGTGATTTATCACAGAAACAAAGAACTGAGTTCCATATGTTCTCACTCATAGGTGACCTTGAACAATTATAATGCAATTGGTAGTAGTGGAAAACTGACAGGGGGTGGGGTAGGACTGGCAGTTGAAGGAAACTGCTAGGGGAGGGAGGGGCATGCCTCATCAACAAGGGCACCCGCATGATCAATGTTTGTATACGTAACCCTGAATTGTTCCCCACATCTTAATAACAAATAAATTAATTAATAAAGAAAAAAAAATAAAACCTTTTAAAACCATTGTTTTCTAGTGCTGCTCTCCATGGGTCCTCCAGGGTCTCGGGTCACTGCTGCAGGTCATTTTCTGTTGGCTCCTCTTCTCCACTGGCCCTTCATCTTGATTCCCAGACTGCCATCTTTATCCTATTCTCATCACACTTTCTCACTCTCTTACTGCTCTCTTGCCGATTCATCTGAGCCTAAAGTTTTCAGAGACATCCTTATGCCTTCTGCTCACACTTCTCTCTGAGGCAGACTCGGCCTCTCTTGGACCCTCCTCCTCGACCTGCTTCCTAACCAGCACCTCAAACCCATGTACCCTGCCTGGACTTCTGATATCATGTCTCCAGATTTGCTCATGTGCATGGATGTTCTTTCCAAATTAACAACTGAACCCTTCAGTCATCACTCAAGCCAGAAAGCTAAGGGCATCACAAGCCACTTCCTCCAGCAGTTCATCCCTCATCTTCCTCCCTGCAGTCACTAAACCCTGCCAAAGGCTTTAGTCCTCTCTGTCCTCTCTCTCTCTGTCCTCCTACCTGCTGCTTTAATGGAGTCATCCTCTTTTCTAGCTTGAATGTTGTGCTTGGCTCACTCGCCCAGACAATTCATTCTCCACAAATTGCTATGCCTTTTGGAAAATACAAACGTGTTAATGCCTTATTTAATACCCTTAAGTGTCTTTCCATTGCCTTTTGGATAAAGTTGAAATTCTTTAGCAAAGCATTTTATGTAATCTGGTATTTACTATTTAGACTCATTTATTGTCTATCTTAAAATAATATTAACATTAATGGATTTATATTGTTAATTTGATTCTCACAACATTTACCTGATGGACATCCTAGTATTAGCTCCATTTTAGACAAGGAACAGGAGGCTAAGAAACTTGCTTGTTGTCATCCTTCTCTCTAAGCCAGCTATGCTCACTTGGGTTGTTCATCCTTTGAGCACTTAAATCGCTATTTTCTTGCTTAGCATTTTCTTTTTTTTGAGTTGGAATCTCACTCTGTCGCCTAGACTGGAGTGCAGTGGCTGCTCCCGGCCACCGCAGCCTCGATCTGCTGGGCTCCGGCGATCCTTCTGCCTCAGCCTCCCAAGTAGCCGGAATTACAGGCACGCGCTACCACACCCGGCTGATTTTTTGATTTATTATAGAGATGAGGTCTCGCTGCCCAGGTGGGTCTCGAACCCTCGGGCTCAGGCAATCCACTCACCTCAGCCTCCCAAAGGCGCAGGATTACAGGCTGAGCCACCGAGCACAGCTCGCTTAGCATTTTCTTAATTCTCTGTATCTCACTGGGAAGCATCAAATCACCATTCATAACCAGTTTGGACGAGCTCCTCCCTAGGAAGTGTTTTCTAACCCACCCATGTAGACATGATCACTCTCTGCTCTAACCACAGATCCTGCTTACAACTGTAGAGTTAGATATCACATTGATTTAAAGCTGAATCCACTATGCAAAAACTGAGACCTTAGAAGATTTATTTAACTTGTCTAAGCCTCAGTTTTCTCATTTATGACACTATGATAGGAACAATGATTTCATGTTTCTTGGGAGGATCAAATTGGGCTATGTATATAATAAAGCATATAGCACCATGCTTGGTGCCAGGAAGCAACCAGTGCCATCCTGCTGGTGATTAGTGTCATTAACATAATGCACGTCTTGTTATTGTTAACAATCTGTCCCTCCAACAAATTCACTTAATGATAACCCAGTAGGAAAATTTCTCCAGGACCTCAGTGACTGGTATTCTGTGTATTTGCTGAGAAATTTGTATTTATATGCTGTAAATCATTTAATGGCCCGTGCTTCTCCCTTTGCTTTGGCCTCTGAAGGTTCAAAAGGAAATTACTCTTTCCACCCAACTATGTACAGGACCTGGAGCTCACACCTGTCTTATGTTTGTCTTATAATTTTGCTTCACTCACTTTTTCACTCACCTCTTTAACCATATGCCTAACTTTTCCATATATACTTCTGTAAACAGCCCTGGATTCTTTGTGTGTTGTAATGGAGAGCTAATAATTTTTGAAGGATACAAGAGAAGGCTGAGCTCAGCAACCTAAAAGCCTTTGTGGACTGACTGACATTTGAATGTCTGATCTGTCAAATCACAATAATGGACAGAATATAATGCCAATTCTTTAATACTGGATATGATAATTTATACTATTTTATATGGATAGCATTCTTTGGCTTATTGAAATAAGAATGGCAGCTGAAAAGAGGTGAGGAATGTTTTATCTAATAAATGTGGAAAATGCTCTGAATCATTAAGACCCATAGAGAAACTTCATTTAAAGCCACATATTTGTATTCTCAAAACTTTGGGAATCATGAAATGAAACATGGCTACCTATTATCCAATCAAATTTTGAATACAAATGTAAGAGGAAAAAAGCCTTTCAAATGTTGAAAAAACTAACAGAAACCCAGATCAACAGTATTGAGTGACTAAGAATTACTTCAAATTACTAGATAAGTTAAATGTAGCCTGTGGGATGTATTGCCATGATTAGGATCTAAAAAAAAAATTTGGCCGGGCTCAGTGGCTCAGCCTGTAATCCCAGCACTTTGGGAGGCCGAGGTGAGTGGATTACCTGAGCCTATGGGTTCGAGACCCACCAGGGCAACTTGGTGAGACCTCATCTCTGCAATATATCAAAAATTAGCTGGGTGTAGTAGTGCACACTTATAGTTTTGGCTACTTGGAAGGCTGATGCGAAAGGATTGCTGGAGCCCAGCAGGTTGTGGCTGCAATGGCCGGGAGCGTGCCACTGCACTCCAGTCTGGGTGACAGAGTGAGATTCCAACTCAAAAAAAAAAAGAAAAGAAAAGAAAAGAAAAGTCTTTAACTCTTCAAACCTCAGTAAGAATCTTGACCAAACTCAGTTTTCTTGTTAATGGTGAGCGAGCCAAAATAAGTCAAATGTCCCTTACTATCCTGTCATTGGGATTTTTCTTTGAACCAACCACTCAGCAGCCCAGATCTCTGGGGAAACATTTTTTTCATGATGTCAGTCTCTGAAGTCAAGTGTGATGCTGTCACAGTGTCTCAGAGAATTGTGAAGTGACCCTGCTGACATGGAAAGAACTCTTAAAATTGGGCCTTGCCTCTTAAAAAGGTGAAGAGGATAAACTATAGTGGGTAACTATAGTAAACAGCTATAGTAAACTGCCTATAGTAAACAGCTTCATATCTTCTGGGAATGCAGAAGCAGGGCATAAACGCTATGGATTATTTTAACTTTAATATATACATTAGCCCTCAAGTTAAATTCTTTCAATGCAACGACATGGTATCTTATAAAAAGTAACAGCTTTGTGCATACAGGGGATGTCTTTGACCCTGCGTATTTTAAAAGACGATTGCAATGTAAGGTTTGCAACTGTGGAAATGGTTTTCTGGAGTGGAGAAAACAGTGAGGTGGGTTGCCTTGACAACATGGTGAGTGCGTCAAGAAATCCATGGCAATGCAGGGCCTTCTTCTGGTATGTCAACACTGCAGACAATCCACCAAATTAGGTTAAAAGAAAATGAATCCTGCTGCAAGCCAGTATTATCTCACCTATGAAATATTAGTTCTCACTTTTTATCATGAGTCTTGTTAAGAAAGAGATGAAAAATCTAGGTGGGCAGGACAGTCAGGACAGCAAGAATAGAGTGGGTTTTGCTCAGAAGTCTGCCTCCCTTTCGACTAAGCCACCACGCCCCAGGAGGATGCCAGGAGTTCCTGCCTGTTTCCCAGAAGTCAATTCTGCAAGAAAATGCATCTTGCCCCACCCCTGCTGGTTTCCCCAGCAGTCTCCAAAAGCTTCTCTCTGGAGAATATCACTTGCTCCTACTGCATATTCTTAAATAATGAGCATAAAGAAGGATTGCCACAACAAAGCTAGTTATTAGTTAAATGGAAAACAAAACCTGTTAACATGTGTGCCCTGTAGTCCAATTATCCTGGAGGGTCTATAGAGAGATTTATCTGCAAAGCATAAAGCATCAAAGACAAAGCCTGTTCTTGAAGACCTGCATTACTGAACAAGCTTGTTTCCTTCCCCAGCAAGCACCCCTTTGTGGCACTGTTCCGAGTTCACCATTTTGAGCTTCTAAAAATCACCATCTAGCAATTGTGAATGAGAGCTTGGATTTTTCTTTCATAAATGATTTTTTTTTTCTTAAAAGGTAAGCAGAGCTATGCTTTTCTTTGGCTTAAATTTCAGTATGCGTTTCATTCCAATACACTCTCATGCTGTGATTCATATGACATAGATCAGAGGTGGCCCTGAGCTGCCTTTCACTTTTGTATTTCTGGGTTTTATGATGGTGGAAGTGAATTGGGACTGGAGGGACACCTATCAGGAGCAAAGGAACTGCCTCTGGGTAACAGTCACAAAGCACTCTAGCAGGCACCTATGAGTTCAGATAGCATAGCCCAAGTCAGCACACAGTGTGTGTAGGGCTGAGGTGATCCAGTAGACTGTGTCCGCGACTTTGGAGGCAAAGAACAAAGAAAGTTTTTGTTCCAAGTAGCATTTATTTTCTTTCTCCTGGGTAGCAGAAAGGATGTCTAGTAGGTGGACATCATCTACAACAAGGGCCAGTGTTGCTCATCAGGCCAGGTTTGGCTGGTGGAGGCACAGGCATCACTCCAAACCTAAACATCTTCTCAGGGATGCCAGTGGATGGATGGGAACATTGTTTGCTAGGAGTATCTTTAGAAGAGACAAGTGAACACACATAGCATCAACAATGACTCACTGTATACCAGGCAGAAAAATAAGCATAGTATTGGGGAACTATGCCAAAGAAGTAGTCATGGACAGCTTCTGATTCAATCCTAACAAATAGAATTTCTCATTTAATCAATATACAAATGTATACAAATGTATACTGATTAAATCCAAACATATATAAAGCCATAATTTGTACTTACTTCAGTTTTTTCACCTTGCCCCAGTTTCTTCCAAGCAAATATGCTGATAGGACCACAGGAAACAGGAATTAATCTAAGAAGACACAACTCATCTTTATGCCAATGACTTCTAGCAACTAATTGAGGCTTTCTTTTTTATGTCATCAGAGTGGTTGAAAGATCTGAGTTAGAAATCATTCTCTCCCTGAGTCTATGCTCCAAATAGCATGGCCCTACATTGGCATTACCTGAAAGCAGGTTAGACATGCAGTGTCTCATGGCCTCATCATGCTTACTGAACTGAAAACTTAATTCATTTTTTTGAGATGTAGTCCCATATACCCAAGTGAAAAGTTCATTGTAGTGATTATAACAAATTTTCTTCTTCTTCTTGTCTTACCCCTTCTCCTTCTTGTCTTACCCCTTTATTGTTACCTAGAGTTAATTACCTTCAAATAGGTTAGATACTGCTTCTGATACTTTCATCTTTTTATATAATATTCTTCTATTGCTGTTGACACCTCATTAATAGTACATGCTATTTATTGATCTCATTATTGTTGATAAAGTAATGCGAGTCACACCATTTTTCACTCACATTTCCCATAACCTCCCAACATAGGCATATGGCTACTTTGGTTATTTCAGTATATAAAATTACAGCTATATAAAATGGTATTTATTAAAAAAATCAACTGTTACTCTAGAGCAGTGCTGTTTCACTTTACCAGGGGACACATGAGGGTTCCTGAAATCCTTTCAAAGGGATCCATGCAGTCAAACTAATCATAATTTCTTAGTTGCAATAAATTTGACTGGAGTTTTCCATTGAATTAAACTTATGGGACAATCTGGGAGCTTAGTTTCTATGACTTCTCCAAAGTCACTTGATAACTTCCTTTGATTCAGAAATTTGGATGAGGAGACACTCAAAGAAAGAAGAAGCCTTTGAGGAAAACAGGAAGATTATTTTTCTTATTGAAATAGACACATTCTGGTCTTTTTAGATGCAATTCTACCTCTTAAAGGTGTTTGGAAATATCTTTATGACAATGAGGCTTTGGGTCCATGCCTTTTTTAGGAGTGTGGCATGGTTTGAAATCATATGGAATATCAGTGCCAGCCAACCACTCTTGGCCAGGGCACCTTGGGGAAGGGGAACTTATCAAGGTTGCTGGGGTCATCTGCCCCAGAGTAGGCATAAAGTTGGATGAACTGGTCTGTGGCTATCCCAGGAAGCAGTGATCCAAGGAACACCAGAGACTCCCAGCCATATCTGTTGGACTACATGAGGCTAAGGATCTCATGATGAACTCCGAGCAGAGGCACCAGCTGTTCAAGGTTGCTTGGCACTAGAATGCTTAGGTGAAGCAGTTGCATTAGGCATCTGAATTCCAGGACTTGCAAGACAGCATTTGTAGCAATTGTAGATCTTTTCCTCCTCACTGCTATGCTTTGGTTGGGCCTTCTGGTATCAGCCATTGTTGAATTTTTCACTCTGCTTTGTCCATTTGACATCATGGTTCTTGAACAAAATGGCTACTACTGGATTGTCAAGGCTGAGGGTTGAAGACCTACAGAGCATACCTTGGCTTTGCTGACATGAAATCCTTTGGGAATGCCATAGTTCAATCAGCTGGGTCACTTCTAAGCTGAATAACTAGAGCCATACTACACTCTATTTACTTTGTTTCCTTCTACCTATTTTATATTTTGAATTCTTAATAAAATTGCATCAGAAGGGAAGGTGAGTCTACTGCTTTAAACAGCTTTGAAAACCAGTTGTAATTTCAAAGACATTTATAATTTTAAAATCCTAGGGCCTTTTATAAAAATGGTGAAAAGTTAAAATTTAAGTTATTTAAAGTGTAAATATACTAATAGTTAATATTTATTCTCATCATAGATATAATGCTAAATGTTTTACCCACATTATTATTCAGATCTCCTAACAACCATATAAAGGGATACATATTTTTACCATTCTCATTTACACATGAGGCAATAGAGGCATGGAGGAGTTAAATAACTTAATCAAGGTTATACAGCCACAGTGACTACTTTTAGGAAATCACATACTGGCTTGCTGACTCTACAGCTCAGGATCTTCATCACTACACTAATGAAATACAGTAGATAAAAATCATAGATTATTGAACTACTTTGCATAATAATTCTTTAAGAAAAATACTGTAATATATATAGTAATGCTGCATTGCTATACCTGGATCGGATGGCTTTCCAGCAAAATTCTACAAAATGTACAAGGAGGAGCTGATACCAATCCTATTGAAAGTATTCCAGGCAATTGAGAAAGATGGAATTCTCCCCAAATCATTTTATGAGCTAATATCACACTAATACCCAAACCGGGTAAAGATCCAACAAAAAAAGAGAACTACAGCCCAAAATCCCTTATGAACATAGATGCAAAAATCCTCAACAAGATTCTAGCAAATTGGATCCAAAAACACATCTCAAAAATCATCCACCATGACCAAGTAGGCTTCATCCCCAGGATACAGGGCTGGTTCAACATTTGCAAGATGATAAATGTCATTAAATACATCAACAGATGTAAAAGCAAGAACCACATGATTATCTCATTAGATGCAGACAAAGCTTTTGATAACATGCAGCATCCCTTCTTGATAAAAACCCTCAAACACCTAGGTATAGAAGGAACATGCCTCAAAATAGTAAGTGCCATCTATGACAAACCCACAGCTAACATATTGCTAAATGGACAGAAACTAGAATCATTTCCCCTGAAAACTGGAACAAGACAAGTCTGCCCACTCTTACCCCTCTTGTTCAATATTGTGTTGAAAGTCCTAGCTCAGGCAATTAGACAAGACAAGGAAATCAGGGGTATCCAAATAGGAAAAGAGGAAGTCAAGTTACCCTTCTTTGCTGATTATATGATCCTATACCTACTGATTATATAATCCAAGAGAATCAGTCAAAAACCTGCTTGCATTGATAAAGGACTTTGGGAAAGTCTCAGAGTACAAAATAAATGTGCAAAAGACAGTTGCATTCCTTTACACCAACAACAAGCAGGCAGAGATCCAAATACAAAGCACAATCCCATTCACAGTAGCCACCAAGAAAATGAAATACCCTGGCATCTTCCTAATCAGAGAAGTGAAAGACCTTTACAATGAAAATTACAAAACACAGCTTAAAGAAATCCAAGAAGACACAAACAAATGGAAAAATATTCCATGCTCATGGATAGAAAGAATCAACATTGTTAAGATGTCCATCCTACCAAAGGCAATCTATAGATTCAATGCAATAACCATTAAGTTACCAACATCATTCTTCTCAGACCTGGAAATGACAATACAAAAATTCATATGGAAACATAAACGACCACGAATAGCTAAAACAATCCGTAGCAAAAGAAACGAAGCAGGAGGTATTACACTTCCAGACTTCAAACTTTACTATAAGGTTATAGTAATCAAAACAGCCTGGTATTGGTACAAGAACAGACACATAGACCAATGGAACAAGATAGAGATTCCAGAAGCAAAGTCTCAATTCCTCAACCAACTCATCTTTGACAAAGCCTCCAGCAACAACCACTGGGGAGAGGAGAACCTATTCTGTAAATGGTGCTGGGAAAACTGACTGACCTCATGCAGAAGATTGAAACAGGACCCCTACCTATTACCATACACAAAAATTAACACTAAATGGATCAAAGACCTAAATGTAAAACCTCAAACTATAAGAATCTTAGAAAATGCAGGAGACACCGCTATGAAAATTGGAACTGGGAACCAATTCCTATTCAGAACCCTAAAGGCCAATACCTTAAGAAATAAAATAGAAACTCATTAAATTAATGAGTTTCTGCAAAGCAAAAGAAACCATCAAGAGAGCAGGGAGACAGCCCACAGAATGAGAAAATATATTTGCCAACTGTTTATCCAAAAAGGGCCTAACATCTAGGATCTACAAGGAACTCAAATGCGTGGAAAGGAAAAAAACAAACAATCCCCTTTAAAAAGTGGGCAAAAGACATGAATTGACGCTTCTCAAAGGAAGATATACAGGCAGCCAATAGACACATGAAAAAGTGCTTAGCCTCTCTCATCATCAAAGAAATGCAAATCAAAACCACATTGAGATACCACCTAACCCTAGTAAGAATGGACATCATTAATAAAACAAACAACAGATGCTGATGAGGATGTGGAGAAAAAGAAATGCTACTACACTGCTGGTGGGAATGCAAACTAGTACAACCTCTTTGGAAGACAGTGTGGCGATTTCTGAAAGAACTAGAAATTGACCTTCCATATGACCCAGCAATTCCCCTATTGGGAATATACCCAGAGGAACTCAAATCATTTTCCAAAACAACACCTGCACAAGTATGTTCGTTGCAGCTCTATTCACAATAGCAAAAACATGGAACCAACCATGTTGCCCATCAAAGCTGGACTGGATTAAAAAAAACGTGGTACATATACATGGTGGAATAATATGCAGCCATAAAGAAAGACAAATATATGGACTTTGCAGCAACTTGGATGGATTTGGAGTCGATCATACTCAGTGATTTATCACAGAAACAAAGAAGAGAATTCCATATGTTCTCACTCATAAACGGGCCTTGAGCAATTATAATGCAATAAGAAAGCTATTGGCAGTAGTGGGAAACTGTTAGAGGAAGGGGGGGTGGGATTGCCAGTTGAGGGAAACTGCTAGGGGAGGGAGGGGCATACCTCATCATCAAGGGTACCTGCATGATCAATGTTTATATACCTAACCCTGAAATGTACCCCACATCTTTATAATAAAAATTAAAAAAAGGAAAAAGAAAAGAGGAATACTGTAATATATATAGTAATGCTGCATTGTTATACCAGGTATTCATATGCAAATGACCGCCTTGTATACTTAGCACAACCCTTTAGAAAGTAAGCACAAAATAAATTTTGTTCAAACATGCCAGACAAGCTAATTATTTTTGCTTTTTTTTCTTTTACATTTTAAAAGTGAACTTCTGAGGAGGTTTCTTTATGTTAATGACTTTCCTGTCTAAATCTTGCTTACTATATTAATTTGCTCAGTAACTTCCTTATAGATAATCTATGTTACAAACTTAAACCGGCATAGCCCTTATCTGGATGACCACACATTCTGAATGACTGATTTACAAATTAATCTACACGTTGAACTCCTGCAATCCTCCAATACTCTAGAAATAGTCAGCTCTTTGAAAGTAAGCAAGTTCTCTCGTTGGACTTTAACTGGATTCAATACTAAACACTGATTTAGTAAGAACAGACAAGTGAACTTGCTACAACATTGATATGATGGTATGGGAGAGACAATTATATCATCATTTTAGAGGACTTTATGGGTTACAGAGTATTTTTACCTATATCCTTTTACTCAATACAATCTGCAAAAGTTGGAAAAATAGATATTATTGTCAACCATTTATCTCCTTCCCCTTTTTCGATATAAAAGGAAACTGTCTTAGGTCACAGGATTCGCCCAAAGTCACAGAGCAACTATATGGAAGGTTGGAATTCAGTTCTTTCATGCACTAAATCTAGGTTCTTCCTACTACATTATACTCCATTCCATTCGGCTAATATTTGCAGACATATGTGAACATTTCTACCCTGCAGAGATGACATACTTGTAGCTGGTGGGCAGAATCTAGCCTTCAGACCTCTTTTGTTTTGCCCTAATTGTTCTTAAGTTTGAGTTAGTTACAATTATTCTAAAAATCGATAGAGATTAAATTAAACCTAGAATCTTGGATTCATTTGCAAAATAGTTGATTTGGCAACAGCCAACTAGAACTGAGTAGTTACTGCTCCCTTTAGAGTAGACACGTTTACTTCAGAATGCCATAGACCCCACCACTCGTTGTCATGCTCCAAGTACTGCGTTATTCTCTATTTATCATCATAAGACCAGACTGCTTCATTCTTTTATATTACCAATCTAGTTCCTGATATAAAGTAAATTGTGGGACCAAGCAGCTTTTTCTCAGCCAACTTGCCCAGGGTTATCTTTGTGGATTTTCTAACCCTGACTCCTACCCTCATTCAACAACTTTTCATCTTAACTTTCTTCATTCAGTTCTCCTAATGGAATAAAGAGGCAGCTGTGAAATTGAGTTTTTCTTTATCTAAACATTCCTACAAATTTCCCTTTAGTTAAAATTTTTATTTTTATTTTTTATTTTTGAGTCAGAGTCTCACTCTGTTGCCCAGGTTGGAGTGTAGTGGTATGCTCACGGCCACCCCAGCATCAATCTGCAGGCTCCAGTGATCTGTCCGCCTCAGTTTTCCAAGTAGCTGGAACTACAGGCACGTGATACCACTTTTGGCTCATTTTTTTGATTTATTGTAGAGACGAGATCTTGCCAAGTTGCCCAGGGTTGGTCTCGAACCCACAGGCTCAGGCAATCCACTCGCCTCAGCTTCCCAAAGTGTTGGGATTACAGGTAAACCACTGAATCCAGCCAAGTTGAAATTTCATAGTTGAAGTTATATTAACCTGATCAGAAATTACTAGAAGTATTTCCCATACCATTTTTCAATCCTATTTCAAAAGATTATGATAAACTCATTTCAAACTTCCTACCTTCATCCCTGCACCACCAGAATGTAAATTCTCCAGATCAAGGGATTTTTATTTTGTCTATCACCAAAATCTTAGTGCCAGAAATAATGACTGAGCACATAGTAGGTGCTCAGCAAATGTTTGTTGACTGAATGAATAAAGTGAGGATGATGAGTCATAGCCAGGTGTTCCTGGAGCCCTCCCTTTTGGTGTGGTCACTCAGACATAGCAGGCTCTTGTGTGGGTTTTCACAGACAGACAAGTCTGCTAGGAGATCAGTAGAATCTTAGGAAATAAGTCATTTTCTAGATGCAAAAACTGATTCATCTCCAAAGTTTGCCAGTCTTGTTCATTGATAAAAAATGTTTTATCAGAGAGGGACCAAGATGGGCTACTGAAGACACTGCACTGTTGCCACTCTCTGCAGATATCAAAAGGGAAGAGTTGACCTAAGGCTTAGGGTTGACCTGAAAACCCAAGCTGAAGTCTATCAAATGATCATCTGGGGATACGAAGGACAGTTTCAAGACCTGGACACCCTGAAAGGAGACCCTGTGGTGAATGGGAGAGTGCCTTTGGAGACAGAAGGGGGAGTTAAAACAAGAGCTTTTTTTCTCTACACAACTCACATGAATCTCTGCAGGCTCAGCTAAGGGAGAGACAGCTAAGGAACTATCCCCTGCACCCTTCACACATTGGCCTGGTGCAGAAGGCTGCTCTTAGTAGAGACAGAGGCACTGGCAGGTGCCATATGGACTCTGGAAAACCCAGCTCCCAGGTTCTCTGTGCTATGACCATTGGCCACTCACCACCCACCCTCCACCCAACAGAGAGGCTCAGCAGGAAATACCCTGAGAAGGTGGTCTGTGCTATGTGGACTCTCCATTTCCTTCCTCTCCAGAACCCAGAATCCAGCAGGAGTGATGTCACCAATTATGGGAAGTTTCTCTGATGCCGGCAGCCATTGTGGCTCTAGGTTAGGACTGTAGATGTAGCTTGCCCTTAGGGAGCTGCCATTGTTGCCACAGCACCTCCCACTGAACAGGATGGGATCTGAGAGGTGAAATACCTTTACACAGCATGGCAGTCCAGGGTCACTGCCTACCTACAGATAAAAGAAGAAATAAGAAGCCTCCCACTGCTTCCCTTCTAACTCTGGGTGAAAGAGTTCATCCTGCCTAAATGGGAGGAGGCCACTGCACAACCCCAGGAATACTTGCGCCAGTGTAGAGCCCAGGGCCCCCACCTGGCTGCCAATCCTGTTGACAAGCAGTCTGGAGAGGAGGACACCACTGGAGCTCAAGCCAGGATCCCTGTAACCTCTCTAGGAGAGAGGGGAGCACCCTGTTCCTGTAGACTGCACCAGTGAAGCAATTCCAGATGATTTCGACTAGATCACCTTGGTTACTGCCACTGTTGCCTTCTCCTCCCCCCAACAGGCAGACCACAGGAAGGAAGCCGGGCAAAAAACAAACAAGCAAACACCCCCCAAGACTAGCCACCCCAATAGTAGCAACCTTATCTAACTAAAAAATAGCAAAACAACAAAAAAAAATAAAAGGTGAAGAGTCTGCCTTCACAGATGAGATAGAACTAGTGAAAAAATATGGGCAAACCCTAAAATCTAAAAATATGGGCTGACACCCTAAAAAGTCTACTCAGATCTCAATCAATAGAACCCATCTAGAATGACCTGCCCCGATGATATAGAATTCAGACTGCGGATGCAAAGACACTCAAAGAGATTCAAGAAAAGGTGAAAATTCAGATCATCTAGCCTATGAAAACAGTGCAGGAAGTGAAAACTGAACTGGCCATTATAAGAAAAACCCAAATAGAACCTTGGAAATAAAGAATTCTTTCCTGGAATTTCAAAATACAATAGCAAACCTCAATAGCAGTATCAACCAGGCAGAAGAAAGAATCTCAGAGCTTGAAAATGAACTATTGAACTAACCCAGTCTGATAAAAAACAAGGAGAAAAGGCTTAGGAAGAATGAATAAAGCCTGCAAGAAGTTTTGCATAATATAAAGGTACCAAATCTCTGGTTGATTGGCATCCCTGAGAGAAAAGAGGAAACTGAGAACACCTTGAATAAGATTTTCAAGATATCATCCAAAAAAATTTTCCCTATCTCACTAGAGAGGTCTCCATGTAGAAGAAAGAGGTTCAGAGAAATTATTGAAGGTATTACACAAGAAGACCATCCCCAGGCACATAATAATTCATCTCCCCAAAGTGAGCATGAAAGAAAAATCCTAAAGGTAGCTAGGGAGTAGGAACAAATCACCTACTAAGGAGACCCAGCAGAATTTCAGTAGATATCTCAGCAGAAACCCTACAAGCCAGAAAGCACTGGGGTCTCATCTTTAATATTCTTAAACAAAAGTAATATTCTTAAACAAAAGAATTTTCTATCCTGCCAAGCTAAGCTTCATTATTTAAGGATAATTAAAATCTTTCCCAGACATCATCCCTAAGAGAATATTCACCTCCAAACCAGCCCTTCAGGAGATGATTAAGGAAGTTCCAAGAACAGAAAGAAAATAATGGTTCCATTCAACACAAAACCTTCGGCAATCACAGAGCTTACAGATCATGCAAATCAATTGCAAAACCTAAAAAGCAAAGCAGCCTCTTAATCACAGCATGACAGGAACAACCCCCTACATATCAATAATCAACTGAAGCATGAACAGGCCAAAAACATCACTCAAAAGGCCTAGAGTGGTAAAAGGATAAAAAAAAAAGTATGATCCATTCCTCTACTGCTTTCAGGAAACCCATCTCACTGCAAAGGACATCCACAGGCTCAAAATAAGGGACTGGGGAAAGATCTTTCAGGCTAATGGCAAGCAACCAAGAGTAGGAGTAGCTATTCTTAATTCAGACAAAACAGACTTTAAACCAATAAGAGTTAAAAAGGACACTGAAGGACACTACATAATGATGAAAGACTCAATACTTTGACAAGAAATATCCAACATATAAGCACCCAGATTTATTTTAAAAAATTGCTAATTAAATAAAGAGGACATAGACAGCCATATAATTATAGTTGGAGACTTTAATACACCACTTACAACCTTAGACCGATCATTGAGGCAAAAATCAAACAAGAAAATCTGAAACCTTAACTTGATACTTGAGCAATTGAACCTAACAGACATCTACAGAACACTTCACTGAACAAGTACAGAATATATACAACACATGGAACATACTCCAAGATGAACCACATCCTCAGGCATAAATAAAGTGTGAATACATTTCAAAAGGTCAAAATAATATCAAGTATCTTCTCAGACCACAGTAGAATAAAAATAAATATCATAAAAGACAGAACCCTTCCAAAGAAAAACACACAATTGCATAGAAATTAAACAACATGCTTCTGAATGACTTTTGGGTCAACACAGAAATAAAGACTCCTAGAAACAAAAGAAAACAAGTTCAAGCACAACACACCAAAAGCTCTAGAAACTATGAAAGGGATACTGAGAAGTGAGTTTATAACACTGCATGCACATATCAAGAAAATAGAAGGATCACAGGTAAACAATCTAACATCACACCTAAGGGAGCTGGAAAGACAAGAATGATCGAATCCCAGAAATTAGTAGAAAAATAGAAGTCATTAAAATAAAGCATAGGTAAATGAAATAGAGACCAAAAAAATCATAGAAAGGATCAATGAGACAAAAAGTTGGTTCTTTGAGAAGATACATAATATTGACAGACTCTTGGTCAGATTAACAAAAGAGAGAAAATTAAAATAAACACAATTAGAAATGAAAAAGCCTATGTTATAACTGAGCCTGAAAAAATGCAAAAGATTATCAGAGATTATGATGAGCATCTGTATGCAAATCAACTAGAATATATGGAGGAAATAGAAGAATTTCTGGCATCATAACCTTCTAAGATTGAAAAGAAAAGAAACTGAAACCCTAAACAGACCAATAACAATCCATGAAATCAACTCAGGAATAAAAAACTTCCCACCATAGAAAGCCCTTGGCCAGATGGTTTCTCAGCTGAGCTCTACAAGACATACAAGAAAGCTGATACAAGTCCTACTGAAAATATTCCAAATGATCAAGAAGGAAGGGAATCTCCTTAGCTCATTCTATGATGTCAATATCATCATAATACCCCCAAATGAAAAGGACCCAACAAGTAAAGAAATCGACAGGCCAATTCCCCTGATGAACATAGATGCAAAAATTCTCAACAAGATTCTAGCAAAATCACATCTAACAGCACATTTCTAGGATCATCCATTATGACCACATGAGCTTTAATCCTGAAATGCAGGCCTGGCTCAACATACACAAATCAATAAGTGAAATCCATCACCTACATGGATGTAAAACCAAGAACCGCACGATCATCTCATTAGATGCCGAAAAAGGATTTGATAAAACCCAACATCTTTTCTAGGTAAAAATCCTTGAACACCTAGGCATTGAACAACCTTTCTCAAAATAATAAGAGCCAATTATGACAAACCTGCAGCCAACATCATACTTAACAGGCAGAAGTTAAAAGCATCCCCCCCTAAGAACTGCAACAAGGATGCCCACTCTCACCCCTCATATTTAACATAGTACTGGAAGTCCTGGCCAGAGCAATCAGGGAGAAGAAAGAAAATAAGTCTATCCAAATAGGAAAAGTGGAAGTTATATTATTCCCCTTTGTAGATGATATGATTCTATACTTAGAATATTCTAGACATTTTGTCAAAAAGCTCCTCACACTGATAAACACCTTTAGTAAAGTCTCAGGATACAAAATCATTGCACAAAAACCAGTTACACCAACACCAAGCAGGCTGAGAACCTAGTAAAAAACACAATCCCATTCACAATAGCCACAAAAAAAAAAAAATATTTCAGCATTCATCTAACCAAAGAGGTGAAAGACCTTTACAATGAGAACTGCAAAACACTACTCAAAGAAATCAAGGACAACACAAATGGAAGAGTATCCTGTGGTCAAGGATTGGGAGAATCCATACTGTCAAGATGTCCATTTTACCCAAGACTCAATGTAATACCTATTAAATTATGAACATCATTTTTCATACTCCTAGAAAAAATAAAGAAATTCATATGGAAGCAAAAAGGAGCCCTAAAAGCTAAAGCAATCCTCAGCAAAAAGGACAAAGCGGATGCATCACACACTCAGACTTCAAACTTTACTAAAAGTCTACAGTTACCAAGACATCAGGGTACTAGTACAAAAATAGACACATAGATCAATGGAATGGGGCAGATAATCCAGAAATAACCATGAACCTTCACCAATTTATCCTTGCCAAAGTCTATCAAAACAAACATTGGGGAAAGGGAACTATAACTAGCAAATGGTGCTGGGAAACTAGCTAACCATATGGAGAAGAATAAAACTGGAGCCCTACCTATCATTATATATAAAAATTAACTCAAAATGGATCATGGTCTTAAATGTGAAAACCCATACTATAAGAATTTTAGAAGAAGACTTAGGGAACACCCTCCTAAATATCAGAGTAGGCAATGAATTCATGGCCAAGTCCTCAAAAGCATATGTAGCAAAATCCAAAATTGACAAGTGGGAACTTATCAAGCTAAAAAGTTTTTGCACAGCAAAATAAAACATCCAGAGAATAAAATGACAACCTACAGAATGGTGAAAAAATATTTGCAAGCTATGCATTTGACGAAGACCTAACATCCAGGATTAACAAGGAACTCAAATTAATTGACTGGAAAAACAAATAAACAACTAATTACCCCGTTAAAAAGTGGGCAAGGGACATGAACAGCCACTTCTCAAAGGAAGACATTCAAGCAGCCAATAAATATATGAAAAAATACTCAGTTTCACTAATAACCAGAGAAATGCAAATCAAAACTACAGGGAGATACCATCTCAAATTGGTCAGGATTTCTATAATTAAAAAGCCAAACAAGGTTATGGAGAAAAGAGAATGTTTCTATACTGTTGGTGGGACTGTAAGTTAATTCAACCTTTGTGGAAAGTCATGGGACATTTCCCAAATAACTAATAATGGTGCTATCATACAACCCAGCAATCCTACTTCTGGGAATATACCCAGAGGAACATAAATTGTTCTACCAAAAAGGCACCTGCATGTGCATATTCATTGCAGCATTATTCACAATAGCAAAATTATAGAACCAACCCAGATGCACACTGAAAGTGGACTGGATAAAAAAATGTGGTACACATGCATAACAGAATATTACATAGCCATAAAGAAGAACAAAATCACGTCCTTTGCAGCAACATAGATGTAGCTGGAGATCATCATTCTAAGTGAACTATCACAGAAACAAAAAACTGAATACTGTATGGTCTCACACATAAGTGGGTCCTAAACACTGGGCATGTGAACACAAAGATAGGAACAACAAACACTGAACACTACTAAAGGAAAGAGGAAGGGAGGGGGGACAAGGGGCACACAACGACCCATTGGGTGCTGTGTCTCTTACTAGGGGAGAGAGGGCCCACTAGAAGTCCAAGTTTCACCTGCAGGCAATTTGCTTATATAGGAAATCCTCACATGGACCCCACATTTGAAAATAAAAATATAAAATATTTCATAAAAAAATCAACCTTTGTATTAATATATTAAACTAGCTTAACATTTTTAGAAACATTAGTCTTTAAGAAAACAGAATATCTGACTTAGAGTCCACTAAACTGATTTGCTTAGGCCTTAAAACTACTTTTTTTCCCCCACTGTGCCAAGTAGAAAATGGCTTTCAGTTCCTCTTGTCTCTTCCTTTAGGGTCAGAAGTCTTTTATGTATGCCTCAGGGCTGCAAAAGAGCTTTGCTATCAAGAACCACTTGCGTTTGCTTTATTTTAGCCTTTAGCCACCAGCCTACAACCCTTAAGAAAAAAGCATAGCCTGGGTACTGGATCTTGCTTCCAGTCACCTTTCACTATTCCTCCTTAATACTAACTGCCCTCAAACATGTTCCTTCCCTTTCTTCTCTCCTTTCTTCTTCCCTAACTTTAATATTTTAATCATATCTTTTAGGTTTTTAAAAAAATTTCTCACCATGGTTGCTTTAAAGAGTAATGAGAGACATTACAAAAGCACATAAGTTACTTCTTTAGCAGTCACACCTTGGACTCTTCCTTAGTCAGCATCCTGTCCTGCACAACCGAAGCTACTGTAGACATAAAGGTACCTCTACACTTATTTTTATTCTCTCTCTCTCTCTCTCTCTCTCTCTCTCTCTCTCTCTCTCTCTATATATATATATATATATATATATATATATATTTATTATTATTATTATTTTTTTTAGCCAGTGTCTTACTCTGTCGCCCAGTCTGGAGTGCAGTGGCACAATCATGGTCCACTACAACCTCAAACTCCTAAACTCAATCAGCTTCCTGAGTAGCTAGAGCTACAGGTGCATATCACCCTGCCAGGCTAATTTTTTTGTTTGATTTCTTTTTGTAGAGAAAGGGTCTGACTATGTTGCCCAGGCTGATGTCAAACATGTGGGCTCAAGCAATCCTCCTGTCTCGGTCTTCCAAAGTGCTGGGATTACAGGCGTGAGCCTCTGTGTCCAGCCCTGTTTTTAAATCTTCTGAAAATTTTAAAAGTATTTGAATGTGAGATCTATTTATTTTGTTCTTTTGTAAAAGAAAATTGATTCTTCACTTTGTTTTTCATGAAACCACAGAGTTTTAAGTTGAAAGAAATTTTAAAGTTACCCTACCCGGTCTTCTTGTTTTACAGATGAAGAAACTGAGACAAGGTTCAAAGAGATTAATCATCAGAACCAGAATTAAAACCTAATCTTCTGACTCCTAGCTGACTGCTCTTTGCTTTACTAACAGAGCTGATTCTTTCTGGGTTTTTTGTTTTTGTTTTTTGAGTTGGAGTCTCATTCCTTTCTTGCTTTTATTGAGCTATGCACCTCATACTTGAGTTAAAAGATGTTTTAAAAATATTTATCATTCCCTGAGTGTAAGAATCTCTGTGTCATGGGAAGGGAGTGCAGAGCCCTCAGGGGGAGGTTTTTTTCAATAGAAACCCTGTGGTGTTCTAGGTAAATGTCTTTATTATTTGTTTCATGTTTCCATGTAGCAGGACCTCTCAGAATAACACAGCTCACCTCTCCCTGCCCACCACTGGCTCCTCCACCAGAGATAATGGAAAAAGATCGGAGTATAGATCACTAGCATCCCCATCTTCTGCCGCTTTCCCACACATGCTATGATTTTCCACCATCCCATTTCACAGATCAGTCTAATTTGAGGTAAATATTCATACGGAAGATAACAGCATAGTATAACGAGGCTAGGGGTGATATTCATGAAAGGACCAAGAAGAGGAGCCCTACACAACCTTCATGATGGTACCATTCAGAGAAAAATAGGAAATTTCAAGGAAGCTGACTTGTGAGGGATTAGTTCTCTTCTGAAGTGCAATCTTCCAGCACCTCTTATTGTAATGTTGACTATATCACTCTCTCATGTTGACACATGAACCATGGAGTAGACACCATCAGTCTAGATAGAGCATATCCAAGTGTTCCTTATTTCTCCCTTACTTATCAATCCAACAGGAATTTGATTTTCTCTAAAATATTTGCTTTAAGAGAAGCCATTGTTGATTTCCAGTGCTTTACATTTCAAAAAATTAAACCAAAAATTTAGACAAAATTTCTTTTTATATTTGATATCAAGACTTGAGAAGCTGGAATAATAAATTAAGAAAAAATATCCCCACAGCTGAAAGAGAAACCTCTTTGATGAAAAATTTAAATATGAAAGTAATTTAAAACTGATTCATAAGATAATGCTTTGAGGAGATCTTTATTTGTAACTGTGTGTGTGAGTGTGTGTGCTTCTGCACATTATAATTTGATGTTTTTATGCTTTCCATATGGATCACTGGAATATTGATTACACCATTTCAACTATAGTTTATGTTTCAAAAATAAGAATATACAATATGCTAAAGAAGTTCCATTTTGTATGTTTCTAGTCTTTTTTAAAAATAAAAATGGATTTTGTCAAGGATGAAACTGTGACCTGTCACACCTAAGTATTTATTTTCATACATAGAATAGTAACACAAGGTGAAAGTCTTACCAAGCAAGTGAGATTATGTTCTTTGAGCAATAGCTTTCTACAATAGAAACAGAACTGAAAGTAGTGCATAACTGATTTACTAATAAAAAAGTACTGAAGAGAAATGTTCCATTTAATCTATTCCCACCAACAATGATTATTCAGGGGTTGTTTATTTAAGGCTACTTTGTGACACCCTCTGTTAAATCCTGCTCCACATTTCCAATTCTCTCCCCATAATATCCTGGATAATTCAACTGCTAAATAATATCTTCTTGATTAACCTAGGTAAAACATGAGGACAAAAGAGAAAGACAGTCATGTTGCTATGTCATTGTAAGGTTTTGTTTTTATTTTTGTTTTACATATCTTCTCTCTGAATGACATGTAGCACTCCCTCTGCAGTCATGGGAAAGTTTTGCATCCTTCTGCAGTGGACTATATGTCTCTGAGGGCATGGATTTTGTTCAGTCTTGTTTACTAATGAACATGACTGGCATATGGCAAGTGGAACAGTAAGTAGGATAAATGAATAAAGGTATCATTGGAGCCCTCTAGGATAAACATTCAGAACATAGTGTACTGGTCACGTGGGCTCAAATCTGCCTACAGGGAGGACTATATATATGGACAAGCATTTCACAAAAGAATAAGCTCTTTTGCTGCCCAAAGAATACTACTTCTATTTTGAACACACTATTCCCTAATACTGATCCCACGTGACTACACATTGCTTTGAAATTTCTAAAGATTAATTGACCTACTAGTATTTTATCTACAGACAAAAGGATAAAAGCCATATGATAAATCCCAAGTATCGACTAGAATAAACCATGTGACACTTGTATTTTTCATCTCATAATTATTTGATACATATTGGCATTGTTATCTACTCACATTGGAATATTATTTTGATTGAAATATCAATTGTTCTAAGAGCATAAATGTGTTAAGGCAACAAAACAACATGAACAAAACTTTAGTGGTAAGGTTAATGTTTCAATCAAGTTAAAATATTTTTCTTTTAATTTTTTTTTTTTTTTGGTTATTTTGTAGTCTACTCATTTTGTCCCTCAGCAATTGGCTAAGTAGCTTATTGGACTCCTCCTTTTCAGTGAATGAAGCAGTAAGATAGTAAAGAGAGGGTGTTGACTATAGGCAGTACCACCATCAGCCAGTGAGACATTTGTTGTGGAAAACTTATCTGGCTTATTTGGAGATTGTAAGTCTGAAAACAAAATCATTTTCTAGAGTGTTCTCAATTTCTTAGAATTTTCTTAGGGTACATATAATAACACAATGGAAATCAAGTCCAAGAAGGTAAGAGAATGAGTAAGCACTGTAAATTATGAGTATGAATGTTTTTGTAAGAATTATGAGAAAGTTTTTGTCTGAGCTATCCGAGGGCAGAAATTTTCATTGCTTACAGCTTATATATATGTGAAGAAAGGGAAAAGCAAACTTACTCCCCAGAGCTTGCTCAGATGATAGGGGTACAGCCTGGAGACATCAAAACTTCATTTGCTGAGAGCTTTTGTATCATGTCATCCTGGTACTTTGAGTAAAATCGAGAGGAAGGATGCCAAAGACAAGAACCCTACAATGATTTAGGAATGTCCATGACTACTAAAATTCTTGTCAACACTCAAAAGAAACAGAAGCTCATCCAGGATTGACTTCAGCCCTTTGTAGGCCCAACTCTGTAAGCCCTGTCTTTGCTGCTGTAGATGTTGTTTAAAGCAGAAAAGGAGTAGCTCTGTTTAATGTTGAATAAGGTCTTTTGGAGAAACCGAAGTGATGACTGATGCTCTGAGAGCAGGGAAGAAAGAAACAACAAAAGGCAATCCGAAAGGCTTTCAACAGTCGGCTGCAGAAAGTAGAATGAAGATAAACAAACTTAGATGTATTTCTAGTTAAGGAAGCTGTTACCATTTTCAGCCTGCAAAATAACTGATGTGCATATAATGATTTAACTGAGTTATTAGGAAAAAGCATTGAGAAAAATATACATGTTTAAGAAGGAAGGCTTTAGAAAAAAATTGTTTTGGATTTATTTTAAAAGGTTTTCATCAAATGGTTTAAGTAAAAATTAAATAGTTTAAGTAAATTAAATTAAATTTTTTATGCTTAAAGTGAGAGTCCCTTGGCTGGATGCAGTGCTCACGCCTGTGATCCCAGCACTTTGGGAGTCTGAAGCAAGAGGATTGCCTGAGCCCAGGGGTTCGAGACCAGCCTGGAAAATGTAGTGTAATTTTGTCTCTACAATAAATAAAAAAATTAGCTGGGCATGGTGGTGCATGCCTGCAGTCTCAGTTACTTGGTAGGCTGAAGTGGAAGGATCATCTGGGCGTAGCAGATCGAGGCTTCAGTAGCTATGATTGTGCCACTGTACTCCAGTCTAGGTGATAGAGTAAGACTCCGACTCCAAAAAATAGAGAGAGTCTCTCAGCTATTGGTGGTGATGTGTCAAAATGCAAGGAGCACATGCTTTAGAATCAGTTTTGGAGTGTATGATATTGAGTAAGTTTGATATGGTATCTCATTTTGCTCATCTTTAAAGTGGGCTTGGAAAACCTATATAAAATGGAATTGTAATGAAGATTGAATTAAGTGACATAGCCTTAATAACTGGCACATAGTAGAAATTCGGTATATGGTGGTCATATTAGTAAAACAGCAAATTCCCTATAATGGTAAGTAAATGACATTATTTTGATTTTCTTTTTGGTGTCATTAGGCAACATTATTCAATAGGGTACAAAAAGATCCTAGCTAGGAATATGACCTTATTCCCTGCCCTGTTCAATTTTAAGGCTATTAATTATAAGACATCCAGATCAGCAGAGAATCAAGAATAACCACTGAGTAGTTAACTGCTATGGTAAATTGCACTGGCCTTTGGCTCTTCTGAAAGATCAATGCTACATTAAATTAAGAAAAGGAGGAATTAACAGTATTTGTCAAATATTTAAAAAATATAGTTCTTTATTTTTTAAATAGACATTTCAACTAAAGCACTGTGAGTCACCATGGTAGAAATACCAAGATGATTGTTCCTTTTTATTTGGCATCATTAATTTACACAGAACTTATATTATCTGAACTTTCCAATATTCAAGTGTTTTTGACCTACAAAGATGACACATGCATATAGCTCAACCGAATTGTTACTAAAGCAAAGGTAATTTATTCACTGCTTCATTTTATTTTTTAAAATGAGACAAGAAATAACATGATGCATAGAGTTGAATATTTTGTATTATATATTTATCAGGTAGTTTCTATATCAAAATATATGAAGAGATATTTTCAGCAGACACAAAGTTGCTGCAGCACTTGCTGTTTTCACAAACCTGGCTTCCTATCAAGTGGTTGGTTTCTCCCATTCAAGAGTGAGTCACATCTGAGCCCCATGCAATTCTTCCACTTCAGAATAGAAGATTAGTTGATGCTTCTTAATTGATATTGAATGCATGTCAAAACTGCACCGAATAGTCACTGGGCCTTCTTTATTTGTGACTTTGTGACTTTTATGGGCCCTGAGTATTATTTCTGAACCTGGGTTATTCAACAGATTAATGAGACTTTTATTGAGTGTTAACAAAAGTAGCTAAGCTACTGACTTAAAGATGATATAAACTGCTTTTCCTTGAATAAGCCCTTGATTTTTTTTTATTGTAAAGATCTTCTTCTGGAAACATTAGGAAACTTGGATGATTTTACCAAATGTAGATTTGGGTGGAGTAATAGTTGCATTTAATGAATTAATGTTTTACTGATACCTATTAAGCCCCAAGGTTTGTCTATGCATATTTGCACCTCTCTACTTTAAGAAGTCATTTCTTCTAAACAGAATCTCCTGCTTCCATTGGATAATGGAAGAAATTCAAAATCATTAGCTAAATTAATCGTTTCATGTAGTTGGTCTTTAGAATGTTATAAACTGTAATGGAATTACTGAATTGAGAGCTATTAATTAGATGTACTTCAAATATATTCTAACCAAATGCTATACCTGGCATTCTCTATGACCATTTAAAAAAGACAAAGAAAGTTCTTGATGAATCTTAGTGCCATCAAAATAACCCATACAAAGCAGTATTAAAAGTCTCATATCTGTATAATTCACACTGCCTCAGAATCTGAAAAATCATTATGAACACTGCCTCCTAATTGTTATTTCAGTGCCCCACATTTTTTCAAGGATAAGTGAGAGTTTGGAATGCTTTCCCTAGTTTTTTAAAGCCCATAAATCATGGAGGGAGGAATAAAATGCGTGTCCCTCATGTCCAGACACGTGTTAGAAATAGGAGTTGACCATTCAGATGCCTACATGAGGGCCACAGAGGTACTCAGGTGAGTGGAAATGACACGAGGTCTCCAGATCAGAGTGAAGGCTGAGAAAAGGGGTGGGGGCGGGACTTAAAAGAAGATAGCCTTTTAAAGGACCAGTTACCACTTAGCTCCACCAGTTGTTGTCACGTGTTGGTGTGGCTCCAGTAAAGCCAGATACTGTGATTTTCAAGCAAATTCAGATGTGTAGAACTGCACATGAAACAATCATATATTTAAATGTTGGTAACTAAAAATTCTAATGCTAAGCCCTGTAGCTCCGTTGAAACACATTTGCAGGCTCTCAGGATACAGCCTCTGGATTAGATCCTGACATCCCATCATACACAAATGCTATTTAAAGTGAGGGATGCTGAAATACAGTCTTTAATCAGTATTTACAACCAACCCAAAACATGCTTTTTAAAAGAAAGTAGGATGTTTCATTAACCCACAGATACCAGGTGCCCACTGGCTTGCAGCAACATATTCAGTCTCATGAATATTTAAAAAGACAGATGTATTTGGCAAATTTCTCTGGTTTATGAGTAAGTGTGTTGAGAAAAAATGATTTCTTGATAAGGTTGTCAATTATTGAGAATGGAGTATTAAGAAAGGATCAAAGTTGTATTTAAGGGATGTTTTACGAAAACTGAAGGTAGAAGAAAACTCTTCAAGTTTCTTCCCAGCATCATGTTTGTTTATTAAACAAACAATGGGAGGGAGGGGGCTATGGTAGGTATTGTAACAGATAAAATTTTATTATCCTAGATTGTTGCTCTCAATTTGCCTGACAAATTTAAAACAAAATTTTATATAAAGGTAGAGTGAGAAAAAAATGGAGATACGTACAGATGCTTTGAAACACTGTGTAGTTCCCTGGGGGGAAGAAGAGAAATTGAGAGAATCATGGAGCACAAAGTGTCCTTTATTCACTCCACACAGCCACCAATGTCTGCTCAGCGGATAAAACTAGGGGCCAGAAATAAGGACCCATTACCATTGCTGGCATCGATTACCTGATCCCTAGAAGAACAGATGCTATCATGTGGTACTCAGTCACCCTGTATGTTAAAAAAAAAAGTCAGTCTACATCCCAAAGGCATTTTGCACATAATTTTTGACATTTATAAATCATGTGGAGACTTTAAAAATTGGGCTGCCACAAAAGCTGAGAATGATATTCTCCCTTTCCACAATTTACAGAATTAATGAAGAACTACAATGGCCAGCCACCAATCAGATGCCTACTGGAGTGTTTTTTATTCCTTTGGTATAACTTTTATTTTTATTTCATTAATTTTATTTTTTCCTAGGATATTCTTGTTGACTTCTCATCTCTGTTCAGTCTAGAATCCATAGTGTTTATTTCCAAGTGATGCTCTTTCTATCATTTTTGCTTTATTTGATTTAAATGAAAAAGCAGCTGGAGGCTGATGTGTTACATAAATTGTGGTCTCCATATTCTCCTTTGGAACCTGAGGCATCCTTATATGAAAGGCTGTAGTTAGGCAAAAAGATAAGTTCCATGCTAAAATCCAGGGCCTGGCTATCAAACATGGGTTATGTAAAGTCCATTCTTTTGTTTGTAACCTTTACAACTTGTCCTTGGTGGCTTTGGGTGAGACACTAACTTTATATTTGACTCACAGTCTTACTTTTATTCTTGAGAAAAATAAGACATAAATGATGAACTCATATTTTTTTTTTTTTTGAGTTGGAGTCTCATTCTGTCACCCAGACTGGAGTGCAGTGGCACACTGCCGGCCACCGCAGCCTCGACCTGCTGGGCTCCAGCGATCCTTCTGCTTCAGCCTTCCAAGTAGCCGGAACTACAGGTGCGCGCTACCATGCCCAGTTAATTTTTGATTTATTGTAGAGATGAGGTCTCACCAAGTTGTCCAGGCGTGTCTCGAACCCGTGGGCTCAGGCAATCCACTCACCTCAGCCTTCCAAAGCCACGGGATTATAGGCTGAGCCACCAAGCCTGGCTCAATTATAAATTTTATACACAAAATATACCTACCTCTCTCGTACAGCTTGATGCACAATATAGAAAATAATACTTTTTCTTTCTTTTAAAAAAAATTTTCTTTTAAAGATGTGCGGTACAATTCAGGGTTAGGTATACAAATGTTCATTACACAGGTACACTTTTGATAAAGTGTTCCCCCCCCCACAGTTTCCCACTACTGACAATTCCTTTCTTATGGATTTATGATAATTGTTCAAGGTCCACTTATGAATGAGAACATATGGTACTCTGTTCTTTGTTTCTGTGATAGATCACTGAGTATGATAGATTCTAAATCCATCTGATACTTTTTCTTTCTACCTACTCTAATTATGAGCCATCAAACCAATCCCCAAGTAAAAGCAAACATAACAGTCCACATCTTACAGAATAAATCATTCTCTTCTATTACCTAATAACCAACTTCTAAGAAATTTGATGAGTTCATGTTGTTTACTGTAATCTATCATCTACTCTTCTTGGAAACTGACCTCAGTAAGTAGAATGCTCTTACAGTTCTCATCTATCCAACTGCATTGAATTACAAGTATATTTTGCATATATATGTACATATGTTTCTACATACATATTTATGTGCACACACACTTTTTGAAATCATGGAAAGTGATATATGAATCATGTGCCCTGGAATATAAAACAGAGAAGAAAGGAAAGATTATCTGCGAACTCTTTGGCTGAATTTTGTGTGGTAAGCCCAGCACAGGACACATACCCTTTGTGGATACCAGCATGTTAGGAGAGTCTTATTGACAAAGGGTGTGGGATTTTTAAGACAAGTCTGCTTCTTAAGTTCTCCCTCCCAACCCTGTTTCCAGACACTCTACCTTCCGGAGTGGTTTGAGTTTGGTCTCCATTATGAAGTCATACTTGCAGAGCTCACAGCAGCGTGTGTCTGAGCTCTTGATCCACTGGTGGAGGCAGGACTGGTGGACGAAGCGCAGGGTCCCTGTGCAGCGACAGGGTGTGATGAGGGGGCTCTCTTCATCCCCTTCGCAGTGACAGATTCTGGGGAAAGACAAAGCCATCAGCATAGGATCTCCCAGAGAACATTTCTCACCCATGTTCCGTCTTATACCAACGTGTTTCTTATACCAAGCGCTATTAGAAACTGCAAAATAACATCTAGAACACATGAACTTTTCATTCCAACTTTGATGCTAGAACCGAATCTATGAAAAGTACATTCTGATTATTCCTAATCTGAACATCCTAAATATGAAATGTCTCCAAATCCAAAACTTTCTGAAGGCCAACATGACACCACAAGTGGAAAATTCCATGCAGTCAAAATGCAAGCACACAGCACAGTTTATTCATTGTCCACAAAGGAAAAATAAAATTACCTTCCAGGCTATGTGCATTAGGTGTGTATGAAACATAAATGAACTCCGTGTTTTGACTTGTGTTCTAACCCATAAGATATCTCATTAGGTATATTCAAATACCCTAAATCCCCCAAAAATCTGAAACCCAAAACACCAAGCATTTTGGAGAAGTGTTACTCAACCTGTATTCATTAACTTTTACTTTTATGGTCACTGCTGGACTCAAGTCATGTGATAGGGTGTTAGACACTAGCACATCAAAAGTGTACTTCCATTTCATTCATATACAGAAGCCAATTTTAACAGCACAACTATTGAGCTATGTCCCCAGCTTAATCTATTTAATAGACCACTGTCTATGGGATTTCATATACAAAAGTTATGACTTATTCCAAGTATTCTAAGGAATGTTGTAGTCTGATAACTTCATTGTATTATTTTGATGATAGTTTTATGGGACTATGGTACATAATTTAACTAATGTGTTATCTTACCAATGTGGAAATCCTGACAAAATTTTAAAGTGTAACCAAAGAATAAAATTAATACAGAAAGTCTTACCCTAAAAATATTATAGTTTTAAAAGGAAGATGCACACCTATTTGGTTGCAATAAATGGTCTAAACTGTTAATAATCATTGTTTAAAAGTCACAACAATTATTGAGCACACAAAATTCGAGTACAGTAAATTCTACAGCTTGAAAATGTTAATTTTCAAACTACATCTACCAATGAATTGAATTCAACTAGTGTTTGGATTACTATGAATTCTAGTTTCATAGTTTGCAGTCTATGAAACTATTTTATCTCATGTTTAGAATTTTAAAAATCATTTATTTTCCTCTTTGGATAAGATAAACCTTTTCATAACTTTGGTGGTAAATTCAAATCTTAGCCCTTCAATAATTGAATGATTTAGCCAGCAGTTAGAAGTTGCTAATAAATTTCATTAGAAATATTGCTTTAAATCTATCAGAAATGTGAACATTGAATGTAACATTTAAACAATTTTTGAAAATCAACATATTACTTCTCTTCAGCTGAGTCACAATGGCAAGCTGGAAGAACATATGAATTGCTGCTACTGCTCTTTCCTTCGAAGTGCACACCCTTTTCTCCAGAAGCATGAGTTTTGAAAGTGGATACACACACACACACACACACACACACACACACACACACACACACACTGCCAAAAAATGTATACACATTTTAAGAGGAAACAATTGTATTACAATTGTAATACTCAATATATATGATAACAAAGATAAATATATAACATTTGACTTCTGCAGTTACAAGAGGTGCTCAAAGTGGTTCCCATCAGTATCTAGACACTTCTGACCACAGCAAACTAAAAGTAATACATAGACAACATCTCCTAAAATGTGTATGTATTTTTTGACATCCCTGGTATGTGTATATCTCAGTTATCTCCCCAGGGGAAATGAAATGGCTGCTCACTCAGATAGTGCAAAAAGACACAGGAATTAAAACTACAACACTCCCTTAGACTTTAAAGTAAAACATTATGACATAGTCCACTAGCATTTAAATCAATTTCTTAAGTAAAATAAGTAAACGCTCAGGAACACTATGACATCTGAAGTTCTAGAGAGGAAGTGATGGAATGAAGACATGGGGAAGTTCAAAGTCAATGTCCCCTCTCTCTTAACTGACCCAGAAGCTAGCAGAATTGGATGTAGCATCACATATAGAGAAGGCCAGCATCATGGGGAAAAGATAAAAATCATTTGCGTTCCTATTTTGAAAATAAAAACCTGAAATGTCGCCTCTCCAAAGCTAGGCCTCAGGAACTGGGCTAGTTATACTTCAGATCATACTTCTTGCCAATACAGCATCACAGCATAGGTACTCTGTAGATATAAGTTGAATAGATTGAATTTAGTCAACAAGATATGACATTATAGAAGGATCCAGTGAAAGCAATTAGGAGCTTCTCTGGCACTTAATTTAGTTGTCATATTTATTTCGGGAGCCACTGAAATCTAAAAAATTATAGAGAATAAGATATTGGTATATTTTAAGCCATTGAACCTGTCTCTCCTACCTCTACACAAAGATAATCCCTTCAACAAGGTGTCATCAAACTGCAGCTCAATTCTGTCCACTGAATGTTTTTAATCAATAAAGTTTTATTGGAACACAGCTTCACAAATTGGTCTATGTATGACTAAGAGCTGTATTTGAGGCATTATAGAAGAGTTGAGTAGTTGCTGCAGAGACCATCTGGCTGCAAAAACTAAAACATTTACTATCTGGCCTTTTCAGAAAATGTTTACAGGTCCCTGCCTTAAAGTCTACATGTGATTCTGATTAAGAAGATGTACACATATTTTCATCAATAATAAGAATAAATTTTATAAGATAAATCACCCAACCTCTGTGAGTAACAATGAAACTGAAGTAAAGGTTATGCAGAGAAGAGCACAATAAAAATAAGAATCCCTCTTGGTCTGGTATTAATTTTTTTTTTTTTTTTTTGCTTGCTTCCATGAATAAAATTTTTCATTTGGAAAAAGAAAATTGCCGTTAATGCCATCGAATAATTCATTGCTTAAAAAATTCATGTCAAATGCTCTATAGCTGCCAAAAAGATTCTGGGGCTCTGATTTTTCACCAACATGAAAAAAGTAATTTATTCATCAACTGCTTTAAACAAAGATCTAGCTGATGACTGAGTTCAAACTGACCTGACCAACTTACTGATTGTGGTCCAACATCCCATGCCTTACAAAGTTCTTTTAAAAAATTTCTGCTAAAACTGTTACCTGAAGCATTACTAGCAATATCATTTTTTCTCACACAATTAAGGTTATTTCTCAGAGGGAAAATAAAAAACCTGTTTCATTTGCATTCCCATTTCGCATGATTTATTTTTACATGTTTTTAGCAGTTTGAACTTTTTCTAAATTATTCAGCTCAAGTTGGACCCCAAGAGTCTTTTCAAACCCTATTGAGATTGTTCTAAATGAATTTAAAAGCTAAATATCAACTTCAAATACCTACCAGAAATAAAAAATAATGTGATAATGCCATTAAAGAAAGAATTAAATAATTCCTAAATTGATATATTTCACACAAATCACAACTGCTGAATTATAAATGAAAACATAGTAAGGGAAACACAAACATGTTTTTTCCAACAGAATAATTGTATAGAGAAAATAATTTTAATAACATAATAAAATTACATTGTAAAATATTCATAATTTTGATACATTTTTACCTGATGGGAAGTTGAGGCTCGGGAATTGAGTGATTCTATAGAATCAATGGTGATCCACATTGGTATCTGTTACCTAGTGACAGTTACAAGCTGAATTCACATATTTTATTGATATTTTAGTATAATAACATTCTGCTTGCAATCTACTCAGCATATGTTGAGACTTTTACCACTTATGACTTGAATGAACTGGTACTTCTACATAATATCTAGTTTCTGTAAATAGAAGACCACAAATGCAATGTATCAAATTAAATTTCAGATATTTATGCATATGTGGTGTGTGGGTATGCTTAAAGTTCCTTGCTTAATGTTTGAGTTCTAAGAAAAACAAGTTTTTATTTTGTTTTGTTTTCTGTATCTTAAAATTACCTTTACCAATTCCTGTCTCCCCCATAATAAAGGTTTCTTGGCTTTGGTGGAATCATTCAACACTAACAAAATCACTTTTGGGAGGGTCATAGTGGTTATGATTTTTGAATGTTTTTCATTCATTCATTCATTTCATTCAAACACATTTTCTTAGTTCTTGCTATATGCAAAGAAAATCAGACAAAAATAGCATCAGTATGTGGGGTAAATCGAGAGGAAGAGAGAAATTACCTGGAGGAAGGGACCCTGTTTAAGTAAGTATCTCAATCATATAGGTCATAAGAATTGGGACCAGGGTCCACTGAATGTTTTCAACCAATAACATTTTATTGGAACACAGCTGCATCCATTCATTTATGCAGCTAAGAACTGTATCTGCAGTATAATAGCAGAGTTGAGTAGCTGCTTCAGAGACCGTCTGGGTGCAAAAACTGCAGGATCTGGAGAGAACTTTGAAGGCCTTGCTTGGTTTCCATGATGAGCTGTGTGGGCAAAGCAGATTTATAATGGTCTCCAACTCCTAACAGCCATCTTCTCCACTGTCTTCTGACAGCATCTCACTAACCGGCCTTGCAACTCACTCCTCTCATGTTCCACTCTATTTTGCTGCTTCTTCTCTGACAAGCACATCTTTGTAACACCAGCCCTTGCTCTTCTACCTTTTTCTCCATATCCTCCTCCAACTAAGTAACCTGTAAGCACAGTCATTATGGAAACTACTGTGTTTATATTAGTTTAATTTGGATTTTAATCACAGTCATCCTTAGAACTCACTAAACTAAAAATTATTAGAAATGTTTTGGGCAGAAAGTATTAATCAGTGGGTGAAAAATGAGAGCTCAAGAGAATGAGTGAAGAGATGAATCTCTCTTTTGAGGAGGCTAACATGGCAGTGACAGGCTAGCAGACTGGAGAAATTTTATTTTTAATTTTCATCTCATTTTATTTTGAACAGTGAAAACCTGAATTTGTTTATAAATAGTAGAGGTAAAGGTGCCACAGATTGATAAACATTTTTAAAAACATAGTCAGTTGTGAGAAGTTAAGAAAATATGGAGAAAGGAAACATGGTAGAGGAAAATTGTTGGACAAGTGGAAGAATGCACATGGGGACACATGGCCCTTTTCCTGTGAGCAAAAGGAAGAGAAAATATGATCAGTGAAGATGAGAAGGTGCTGGGTAGAGGACACTGAGTAGCTGGATCCAGGTGGTCTGATCACCTTTGTGATCTAGGAGACAACATGGGGAGGGAGGCACGGGGTTAAGGTCTTATGGAGGCTGTAAAGAACTAGAAGAAGCCACATGGAAACTGCGAGGATGAATTAACCAAACATGAATATAAGAATTGTGGAGCAGCGAGAAGTCCCTGGTGAGATTAGACGGCTCAAATTTATAGTAAATGCTGTTAACATTGCGTTATGACTGGCGTGTTCTGCAGAGGGCAGTCCCACAGCTGGCAGCATATGCTAACAAGCCCTGAAACCACTAGGTCAGAAACAGAAAGGAAAAAGAAGGGAAGAATTCTGGTGTATCAGAGAACACCACATTGAAACATCTGGTCCTAGGTCTAGACACTGAGCAGGGAGGCAGAGAAGCCATCTTGTGGTCAACGTGTTATGAAAACGGTTGGTCTTGAGAGACAAAGTTGCCATGATTATGAAGAACTGATGTTGAAAGCAGAAGGAAGAGGGACAGATATTGCACATATGTAGCAGATTCATATACCTCATGGATGAATTCAATTCTCCACTTTTTTTCACTATCATATCAAAAAATTAAAAAATAGTATGTATAGTTATTTGGTGCTAGAGATGCAGAAGCAAATAAAATCCTGACTCACAATCTTGCTCTCTGCTCCAGTAAACTGGAAACATTTTGTTTATTCATTTGTGAAATAAGGTCAAAAATACCTCTTAGGGTGTCATGAGAATTTAACTGAGCTAAACTAGTGAAGTACCTGACATGCGGCAGGCAATACATGTTTATTTCATGATATAGATTTTTAATTGACTTTGAGTTATTAATTTCATAATGGTTAGTCACAGGATGGGTCGCATTACTACTCTGATTACTACTGATATGGTTTATCTGTGGCATTGCTTTCAGTGCATTGGGACTGGGAACTTTTAGCAAAGTTAGCAAAGTTTTAGTTTTTTAGTTAAATCAAGCAAATGCTTGTAAGGCCAAGGCCATCAATTCTGACTTTATCCAGGTGAGTTAGTTACTGACACATATGACTCCCCTGACCAGTCATGCCCTTGACATGTCCTAAAGAATGTGAGGTGGGGAGCATATTTGAGTTTGTGTAGAATACGTTCAGGATTGAATTCAGTGTCATTCTTCTCTACGTTGGGTGGGCTCAGACAAGTTTTCAGTTGGTTTTCTCATTTTAAAAATCTTACATGGGAATGTAGTGAATTCTTATAACTTTATATTGCCTCAGAACTCACTTTGAAAACAGATTGAACTTTCTCATACCAGAAGCAGGGCTCAGTCACCCTTGACAGTTTCCAGTTTCCCATCATACCATACCCAGATGGCTCAGGCCAGTGGCTAGAAATGAGGACATAGAGGTACCTCTTCTGCCAGGGAGATCAGATTTTTAGCTTTCTCACTGCTTCCTTTATGCAATAGACCATCCATAATGTAAAAGAAGTATCCCATGAAAGGCACACTCACATCCAACTCCCCTTCCTTTCACATCTGGGCAAAGTTGACAGCCACTCTAGCACTGGAACCCCAATTTAGCTGGAAGCTCTTAGATCAAGCTATTATGAGGCTCAAATAAGATATCTTCCAGGTGTGGTGGCACATGCCTGTAATCCCAGCACTTTAGGAGGCTGAAGCAGGAGGATTGATTGAACCTGGGAATTCAAGACCAGCATGGGCGATATAGTGTGACTTTGGCTCTACCAAAAAAAAAAATTAGCTGGCATGGTGGTGCATACAACCATGCTGTTAGTTTGGTGCAAAAGTAATTGCAGTTTTTGCAAATTGAAATTGGTCATTTGATCTTGGAATACATTCTTAATAAATGTGGTTATGTTATACATCATTGTCATGTGCACTTCTTACTTTATTTTTTTGCTAGTAATTTGTTACTTGTTTATTTTATATTTATTTTAGACTATGGAAATTATGTTAGACAAAAAGCAAATTTGAGCAGTTTTCTTATTCGAGTTCAAAATGGGTAGTAAAGCAGCGGAGATAACTGCAACATCAATAATGTGTTTGGCCCAGGAGCTGCTAATGAATGTACAGTGCAGTGGTGGTTCAAGAAGTTTTGCAAAGTAGATGAGAGTCTCAAAGATGAGAAGTGTAGTGGCTGGCCATCAGAAGTTGACAACAACCAAATGAGAGCAATCATCAAAGATGATCCTCTTAAAATGACACGAAAAGTTGCCAAAAAACTCAATATCGACCATTCTATGGACATGTGGCATTTGAAGCAAATTGGAAAGCTCAATAAGTGGGTACTGTATGAGCTGACCGAAAAAAAAAATCATCATTTTGAAGTGTCGTCTTCTCTTATGCTATGCAACAATAATGAACCATTTCTCAACTGTTCCATGCAATGCAACAGATTGTGCCATGCAATGAAAAGTGATTTTATATGACAACTGGCGACGACCAGCTCAATGGTTGGGCCAAGAAGCTCCAAAGCACTTCCCAAAGCCAAACTTGCACTAAATAAAAGTCACGGTCACTGTTTGGTGCTCTGCTGCTAGTTTGATCCACTGAAGCTTTCTGAATCCCAGCAAAACCATTACCTCTGAGATGTATGCTCAGCAAGTCAATGAGATACACCGAAAACTGCAATGCCTGCAGCCAGCATTGGTCAACAGAAAGGGCCCGATTCTTCTCCACGACAACGCCCGACCTCACATTGTACAACCAATGCTTCAAAAGTTGAACAAATTGGGCTACAAAGTTTAGCCTCATTCGCCATATTCACCTGACCTCTCGCCTACCATCTACCACTTCTTAAGCAACTTTTTGCAGGGAAAATGCTTCCACAACCAGAAGGGTGCAGAAGATGCTTTTCAAGAATTCATTGAATCCCAAAGCATGGCTCTCCATGCAACAAGGATAAACAAACTTATTTCTCATTTGCAAAAATGTGCTGATTGCAATGGTTCCTATTTTTATTAATAAAGATGTTTGAACTTAGTTATAATGATTTAACATTCACAGTCCAAAACTGCAATTGTTTTGCACCAATTTAATACTTGGGAGGTTGGGGTGGGTGGATCATCTGCGCTCAGGACCTTGTCTCTACCAAAAAGAAAAAAAAAAAAATTAGCTGCTTGTGGTGGTGTATAACTGTAGTCCCAGCTACTTGGGAAGCTGAAGTAGGATGATCACCTGAGCCCAAGAGCTCAAGGCTGTGGTGAGCTGTGATCTTGCCACCATACTCAGCCTGGGCGACAGAGTGAGACTCCAAATATAAAAAAAAGAAAAAAAAAGATATCGAAGAAAACATTACAATGTATAAACACTACCCCAAAGTAAGATATTGTTGTCAATGTGCAAATAAACAATAAAATCCATGACCATTTGTTGCTAGGTACCATAAATGTGAGTCATTGAAAATTGTAAAAAGCAACTCAATTTTTCATGTCTGCATTTTACTTTTCAGAACTCTGCCTTTTGTGCCATCATGTAAGAAAGGGAAACATTTCCTCTATCTACCTCACAGGTGAGATTGCTTTCCTTTCTTTTCTTTTCTTTTTTTTGAGTTGGAGTCTCACTCTGTCACCCAGGCTGGGTACAGTAGTTTATTCCCGGCCACTGCAGCCTCGACCTGCTGAGCTCAGGTAATCCTTCCATCTCAGCCTTCCAAATAGCTGGAACTACAGGCACGTGTTACCAAGCCCAGCTAATTTTTTGATTTATTGTAGAGATGAAGTCTCACCATGTTGCCCAGGTTGGTCTAGAACACACGGGCTCGGACTTAGGCAATCCTCTCACCTTGGCCTCCCAAAGTGGTGGGATTATAGCCACCACACCCGGCCTACATTGCTTTTCTACTAAACCACCAACACCTTTCTTGCATTCAAGCCTAAGGACTTTTTCTGGTTCTTTATCCTTTCTGATGACTTTTGCATAGTTGACTAACTCTGTCTCAAAACTTCCTTTTTCTGGCTTATGTGGTACTACCCTTATAATCACCACCTTTAAAAATGAGAAAAGTGAAATCAGAAAGGCATAAAAATAATTGCAGGCATTGGGATAGTGACTGCTTACAGAGGACAGATCAAAAATGTTAGAATGGTCATTTGTATACCTAACCCTGAATTGTACCCCACATTTTTAAAATAAAAATTTTTACAAAGTTAGGATTCTGGAATCTGGGAAGATGAGAGACAATAGGAGAATAATATAGAATTCAGTATATCCAAATTCATGGCTAAGATGCCTCTAGATTATTGTAGGTCAAAGTGGACACCTTGTAAAGTAGGAGTGTAGTAATTTTAGGACAAACAAGAAGTACTAGTTCCCACACTTAACATCTCAGATGAGAAAAAGGCAAGGAAGGGGAAATTATATAAAATTTTATTTTATTTTATTTTATTTTAATTTGAGATAAGGTTCCTGTCTGTCACCCAGGCTGGAATACAGTGGCATAATCACGGCTCACTGCAGCCTTGATCTCCTGGGCTCTCGTGATCTCTCCTTCTCAGTCTCCTGGGTAGCTGGGACTACAGGCATGCATCATCACACTTGGTTAATTTTTTTTTTTTGTAGAGACGAGGTCTTGCTATGTTGCCTAGGCTTGCCTTGAACTCTAAGGCTCAAATGATCATCCAGCTTCACCTCCCAAAATGTTGGGATTATAGGTATGAGCCACTGTGCCTAGCCTCACAGCTATCTATCTTCAGATAAGTGAAAGTCTATTGTTGAAAACAGCAACAGTTCCACAACTAGATCCAATGAGTAGAAGCTCAAGGAAACACATTTCCATGAAATATAAAGAAAACAACAAAAAACATCTTTTCATGGGGGTGAACTGTCCAAGGAGTGTGAATTTCCTGGCACTGAAAGTCCTTAAGCACAGGTGGAGAGACTATTTGGTGGGAATGGTGCAAAAGGAATCCAAGCAAAGGTCAACCACATGACCTCACAGTGCTTTCCAGTGATGGAGTCCCATCATCTTTCCTTTCTCATGGACTGATATTTTTCCTTCTTCTAATTTCTTTGTAAGCATTTTCCCCTCTACTTACACTGGGAGTTTTGCACTTGACCATTTCATTTTTCCTCTTTACACTAATTACATTACTGAGCCATTCTAGGCCTATAACAAGTACTGCTCATAACAAGTAAAACTTGTAATTTTAAGCATCTATCTCTAAAACCTCAGTCTCCCCAACAGCAAGACCCTTTGGCCAGCTCTCTAACATCAATAATGGGGCATTTCCAATGGGATATTTACTGCTTCCTGTATCTTTCCATCTCCAAGAGAGCTTTTTTCTCAAGATCTCATTCCATGAGTATCCCATTCTCTTAGAGTAACTAGCTTGCCATTATCTTTGAACCACCCATGTGTTTTAAGTCCTATATTCAAATTACCATCAACATGCCAATATTTCCTCCCTCAGTATCGTCCATATCTTCTTCCTTTTCAACCCCGTGACCATTTCTCTAGTGTTTTTGAATTGTCAACAGAGAAGCAAATTATCTTTAAACATTTAAGATAATTTCCATTAGAAATTCATTCTTAAAACGTGCAGTTATTCAGACCCTCTTAATATGCTGCCTTTCATCAAGAACTCCATCACCACTCAAATAACATCCAAGTTACTTCACCTGGTTTTCATATGACCTTCTGAAATTCGGGTTTACTTTACCTATTCTGCCATATTTTCCAGTAATCCCCGACATACAGGTATAATAGCAAGATGCAGAGTTTAACAGCTAATAAGCTGTGGTTTTAGCCACAGATAAGTTACTGGTCTGCCAAGATCTTGATTCCCGTCAGTCTCGAGGTAGTTTAGAGGCCTTGGGTGTGTTGTCCATTCATTCCAGTTGATTCAAAAATATTATCATGTTCTACATGTGCCTTGATGTGAAAGATGTTGGGAAACACTCGTGTAGTTATTGAAAATACAATCAACCTTAGAGTTATAGTTCTGCTACCTATGTGTGTTAAAGTACTTAATCTCTGTGTTTCACGCTGCTCAGCAAATGGGAAAATAGCAGTATCTACTTCACAGATTATTAATAAGAATTACCTTAATTAAGTGATCAATAAAGGTTAAATAGTATATTTTCAATTAATGGTCATTTCTGAGGTTATTTCCTGAGTCTACTGCATTAACTATATTAAAGTCTGTCTCTGAGAACTTCCTCAAATATCATCTCATACCCTTGATACTCTCCCTCTCTTGGTAACACCTCATCTAAATAAGACACTTCCAACTTCAGGACTCACATCCTTAATGAAACAGTCCCTAGTTTTTCCTTCCCTATTACGCTATCTCCATTTCTTGAGTTATCATTTCCCTTCAAGCCTATACCACACAGATCCGGTCTTTGCTGTTTGTTAATTCTTTCATTTATGCAAGCTGTTATTATGAGCTGGATACATTCATGTTTAGTCCTTTGGGGGGACAGGATCTTCTTGTGTATTTGTATTGATGTTAAGGGTAATTTAAGTGAAGAAAGTGTTAAAAAGTGAGGGTAAAGATGGCTGAGTACGGCCAGGTTCGCTGGCTCAGCCTGTAATCCCAGCACTTTGGGAGGCCAAGGTGAGTGGATTCTCTGAGTCCATGGGTTCGAGACCCACCTGGGCAACTTGGTGAGACCTCATCTCTACAATAAGTCAAAAAATTAGCCGGGAGTGGTAGCGCGCGCCTATAGTTCCAGCTACTTGGAAGGGTAAGGCGGAAGGATCGCCTGAGCTCAGCAGGTTGAGGCTGCGGTAGCTGGGAGCATGCCACTGCACTCCAGTCTGGGTGACAGAGTGAGACTCCAACTCAAAAAAAAAAAAAAAAAGATGACTGAGCACTAGACCATTAATGGACAGGGAATGTTATACCTTAAACTTTTATTTAAACATGTATACAGTATAGACAAAAAAATCTAGCTTAGTGAGATGATTAAGCGATTCTCAGACGTTGTTATCAACTGCCAGCATTTTGCTTATGTTTCAGAAAAATTCACTTATAGTGAAATGAGAAATATGTGACCCTTCTATATACCATGCACTCTTTCATTTGCATTTGAGGAACTAAACTGAGATGGACCAATTTTAAGCCCTATCTGAGCAGCAGAGGAAGTCAAGCAAACTGCCCTGCAGTAGAAAGGAGAAGTAACTTACTTAATAAATAGAGAAGAAAATAAACAGTATGTAATATCATTCTTACTAATAACTGTTTCCAGTTACTCTTATGGACATGAGTCTGCACAAATTTTTTGGAATTAAAAAATGAAAAAGCCTTATAAGCTATATTTCATCCTTAACAGAAATGAAGCATATTCTAAGCTATCATTTGGCCTGAGATTTAACATATTTTGAAAATTCTAATTAAAAATATAATTATGATGTAAGAATAAAAATCTTTTACAAATAGTTAATATAATTTTTGCAATCATGAGTTGGTTATTCTGAATCTGCAGTCTTTTTAACATCTACAGATGAATGATAGTTCTTCATACACATGTGATTTTTTTTAGGGTTTTGTTTTCTCAAAGGAATATTTTCATCTCAAAAGAGCTGCTACATAGCATGACTTCCTGAGTTAAATTTCATGCCCCAATTTGTCACCACTGACATGGTTAAAACCTCAGACCATCTGCACAGAGCTGTGGGGAATGTTCAACAACAAAGACAATGACATGGCAATGTCCCCGGCTCACAGCTCTATTCCTGAAGCTGATCCAAAGTCTCAACTAATCAGCTACATTTTCTTCCCACCAGATATCACACTGATGGAAAACAGTGGAGAAGAAGATAATGATCACTTTGCTGTGCCAATTATGGAAGCAGAGGGGGCCAAGTATATTTGAATTCATAGATATTGACTTCTGCAATGAATTGGGAAGATTCTATTGGAATTGTTCCTCTCAGGTCTCACATCACTTCTAGAGATGATGCCATTGATACTAGGAGTTTAAATCCTGCTTGGGACCAAGGATCTCATTGAGACTCTTTATTCTCATCTACCTAGTGGTTCAGTCTCATGGTGGTCTCAGTCATCTCACTGGACTTTCTGAGACATCTTCATGGCCTCACAGAACACATTAGATACCCCCACATCCCAAGATGTCATACGTAGCATGAAGAATTCCAGTGTTGAGTGTATCTAGCAATATAATAGATCTTTCTTGTTAATCTTAGGATCAGCTCAAACTGTGCAAATCCTCCACACAGGAGAAATGAAAGTCTGAATTATGTCTGTTAGGACAATCCCATCCCTGTTAACCATCACTTTGCTGCCCTATCAACCTCTGTTGGTGAGCTTAGAGCATGATCTACTTCTGGGTGAAGGAAATGAGTTTCCCCAAGGGCATTTGCCTTTCCAGATCCTATCTTTTAATTTTGATGACATATAGATCAGTAAATGGACAATAAATATAGAATAAATATCTTGATGTAAGGATTTTCTTGACATTTTTACACATCATAAACATTCATTTAATATCAGCTTTGAGATACTTTTGGATATAAGATTATAATTAAACTAGAGCTATTTCTAAGCAGATATTCAAAATTATTAAGCTAAATTTTTATTACCCACATGCATTGAAATAAAAAGGAAAAACAAAAGGATAGATAATACAAACTCATTTGGCTTTACTGTGTAGCTATAACCAAAGAAATATATGTGGTCAGATAAAGAATAAGTCTTTGGTACATACATAATAACAAACTTATCAGAAAAATTATCCAGTTATAATCTTTCAAATATTTTCTTTTCTGCATGTGGCAGACATTTTAATTCAAACCGATTTTCTAATCATTTTTTTGAGATTGTTATTTTTGAGTTTTTACATGCTCATCCTTAACCATGACCTCCTTCCAATTTTGTCCATCCATTTATCTTATCTGGATGATCATTAGATCAAAGAAAGTCTCAAGTTGCTATGGATAATTGACAAGGCAAGTACTTTATTTACAGTTTAAAAGCTGCACTGATTTAGAAATATGCTTCTGCATATGAATGCTTCTACATAGGCAAGTGTCTCAGCAAAATATTGATATTTTACAGCAGTTCCAGCCACTTTTGGTGAAAAATTATCCATTTGTATTCATTTATTCATTTACTCATTCATTCATTCATTTTCTAAACAAATAATTTGTTGCATATGCACTATATGCACAGTTTGATAAGGTGCTGTGATAAGCATAAAGATGAATATCTTTCAGAGTTTGTCCTTCAAGGAGTTTATTCTATGAGAGTTTACATTTTGGAAAATTGAACTAGAACTAGTCAGAATTCAAGTGAAAATGTGATATGTGTTGTATTATGTGCTGCTTTACACAAGGGAGGGGAAAATGTCTACAGATTGGGGAGTGAAAATGGGGCTAAGGTCCAACAGAAGATGTGATATATGAATTGGAGTTGAAGCCTGGATAGAGTTTTGGTAGATGGAGAGGGATGCTGGTAGAATATGCCAGGTATGGAAGATATTTTTAGTCAATATTTTTCTAGCCGGGCTTAGTGGTGGACTAACCAGGTTATTTGGCAATAGTATGTGGTCAAGTTTGAAAGGAGCATAAAAGTTTAAGTAGGAATGTAGTGAGAAGTCATGATGGTAAATAAAGATTATGGAGAGCCTAGGATTTTCCTCACCCCATGCCAACACACACACACACACACACACACACACACACACACACACACACACAACACACACACACAGAAAGAGCTTTAATTGTATTCAGTTGGAGTGGGCACCTACGAAAGAATTTAAGTAAAAAATTAAGATTGTGTTTAAAAAAACAGGCAAAGAAGTTGACTAGACATTTCCCTAAAGAAAACATGGAAATGGCCAACAGGTATATGCAAAGGCGCTCAACATCACTAATTCTCAGGGAAATGCAAATCAGTACTACAGCATAATAGCACTCACACCCATTAGAATGGCTATCGTCAAAAAACCAAACACGATAAGCAGAGTTCTCGAGTATGTGGAGAAACTGGAATCCTTGTACACAGTCGAGAACGTAAAAGGGTGCAGTCGCTAAGAAAAATAGTGTGGCGGTTTCTCAAAGAATTAACAATAGAAGTATCATATGATCCAGCAATTCCACTTTTGAGTATTTATCTAGAAGAGTTAAAATCAGGACCTCAAATAGATATCTGACCTCCCATGATCACAGCAGGCAAAATGTGGAAACAACCTAAATGTCTATTGACTTATGAAAGGATAAAGAAAAGGTGGTATATACATACAATAAGATATTTCTCAACTTCAATAAAGAATGAAGTCCTCCCTATCATATAGGATTAGATGCTTATTGGATAAAACTTGAAGAAATTATGCTGAGTGAAATAAGTCAGCCACAGAAGACTAAATATTGCATGATACCACTTACATGAGCTATGTAAAATAGTCAAACACAAAGAAGCTTGGAGTAGAATGGTGGCTGACAGGGGCTGGGAGAGGGGAAGGTGTAGAGTTGTTCAACAGGCATAGTGTTTATTATGCAAAATGAATCTGTTCTCAAGATCTTCTGAACAACATTGTACCTGTCATTAATAATAAATACTGTACTGTAAACCAAAAATTTATTAAGAGGGCAGATCTCACATTAAATGTCCTTACCTCAATGAAAAGCAAAGAAATAAAGTCTTTGACTAGTAAAAAAAAAAATTAAGATTATTAGAAAGATTAATCTGGCGGTGTTAGATTAAAAAGAAATAAAATATTGTAATAGTCAAAGCCAGTAGTGATGAGAACAAACCAGCATGATAGTGTGAGCACACAAAAAGAGAAGAGAGTTTGTAAAAGTCACGTTGGTGGAACTGAGGCAACAGGTTGGGAAAGGAGAGCGGGATGAGCTGTGGTGGAGGGGAGAAGAGAACAGGCTCTGCTGACTTCAGGCTTTTGATTAAGCTCCTGGGGACACTGCTCAAGATGAATCTAGGGTCTCTGGGCACTTGTTTGTCCCTACAGTTACCATTAAAAAACCATAAGCTCATAATTTGATTTTTAATTTGGTTACATGGTATGGAGACAGTGATTTTGAAAAGGAGAAAGGACTAGTTTCAAACATTCTCTGAGCTACTATTCTGTTGGATTTGAGATACTTCAGTGAATAATCAGATTCAAAGATATATTTCCAAATAGCAGCAGAAATATACAAATATGTAATTAAAAATGTGGTTCCTTATGTCCTCCTTCTAATTTATATTTTCTTAGCGAGCAGGGAATTCAGAATCATCCTTATATCATTTAATTATCCGAATAATTTGTCTCTCAAATAAAACAGAGTATAATTTTATGAAACCAAATGAAAATGCCTTATACAAATTTAATCATAAAAGTTGTCTGGGAGTGGTGGCTAACACATGTAATCTCAGCACTTTGGGAGGCTGAGGTGGGAGGATTACCTGGACTCAGGAATTTGAGACCAGCCTGGGCAACATAATGAAACCTTGTCTCTACAAAAAAATCAAAAGATTATCCCTGCATGGTGGTGTGTGCCTGTACTCCCAGCTACTTGGGAGGCTGAGACAGGTGGAACACCTGAGTCGAGGAGGTCAAGGCTGTGGTAGGACATGATCACACCACTGTATTCCAGCCTGAGTGATGGAGTGAGATTAAAAAAAAAAAAAAGCCCCACAAAAGTCTATTTATTCAGAATCTTGACAGAATAAAATTTTCCCTTAGACAAAAACCACTAAGGTATTTTATAATAGGTTCTGTTCTTCAAAAGCTGTGAATAAACTTTAAATCTTGACATTGAGAGACAACTGAAAACAGTATAATCCTAATTAAAAATTAAATAGTTAGAAAAAGATTAGAAGGAAAAATCAAAATTTAAATAGTGATTACCTCTTCAGTTAATTAAGTTTATAGATGATAGTTTTTTCTATTTTAAATTTTCCTTATAGTAACCACTATAAAGTAATAATCAATAAAATATGAAAATAAATGTACAATACTTAAAAATATTTTCTAATTCAACTTCACTTTCTTTTTTCTCATTCCCTAGTAAATTAATAAATTCATGAACAAATTTGATAGATGAATATATTGAACAAGTTGGAAAATCGCCATGTCTTATTATTAGGAAGTGGAAGTGTTGAATCGCTGTTCTATCTCTTTCCTGTCCAGTTTCAGGAGCAACCTTCATAACACCTGGTTAGCTGGTAACCAGAGAATTTCCACCTACTGTCATTTATATTTTAATAGAAATATATAAGCAGAGGATTTCCACCTACTGTCATTTATATTTTAATAGAAATATAAACTTGCAGGTGTTAACCATATGAGTAGGAATTTTCATTTTATAACTCAGTATACTTATTCATTGCAAGGACAGAAAAGTCTGCTCCCCTCCTTCTTCACATATACCAATATGTCAGGAATATTTCATGTTATCTGGTTTTGAAATGTATACAACATATTTCATGTCAGTCATGGTGTGCATCTATATTCAATGCAACTATGTGCATTCAGATATTCCATTCAGGTACATGGGATTCTGCTGTAGTTTCTTAGAAGATAAAACCACATTGCCCTGTTATTTGCTATCGAAAGGGGTATCTTCAACTGCTTCATTCCCATTTCAACTGCCTACTTGTGTAAATCTGTGTGAACTTGCTAGACACTCATCACTGTCCACTGAGCCTTTTGCAATGCCTGCCATGTTATCATCACCTTTTGACCTTTCTCTTTCTTTATCAAAATTTTTCATCATGAAATATTATCATATGTCCCTTAATGACTAGGATACATTCTAAAAAATGCCTCATTAGGCAATATCATTGTGTGACCAACATAGAATGCACCTACACACACCCAGATGGTCTAGCCTACCATACCCCTTGGCTGTGTGTTGTGGCCTATTGCTCTGAGACTACAAACCTGCACAGTATGTTACTGTACTGAATACTATAGGCAATTGTAACATAATGGTAAGTGTTTACATATTTAAGCATGGGAAAAGTGAAATATGGAGTATAAAATGTAAAAAATGGTACACGTGTCTAGGGCACTTACCATGAATGGTCCTTTCAAGAATGGAAGTTGTTCTGGATGAGTCAGTGAGTGAATGCTGAGTAACACTGTACACTTAGGCTACGCTAAATTTACAAAATTATTTTTTCTTTCTTCAGTGATAAATTCACCTTGCTTACTGAAACTTTTTAATTTCATAAACTTTTAAATTTTTTTAACTTTGACTTTTTTGTAATAACAGTGTAAAACACAAATGCATTGTAAAGCTATACAAAAGATTTGTTTTCATTTTAGTTTTATTTTATAAGCTTTCTCTAATTAAAATAATTTTAGTTTTTACTTTTAATGTTTTCATTAAAAATGAAGACACAAACACACATTAGTCCAGGCCTACACATATATGTCCTTGACCAAAATGCTGTTATAAGGCATGATTGTATATATTTTGATGAATAAGTTTGTAGCATTTGTTTTTGGCGTGGCAACACTGCAGTGCTGGGAGTTTATTGTTTGTCATTTGGTGTGACAGTGTTGTGCTTGTGAATATGCCTTGCTTTTGCAGATCTGAAAAAAGTTAGTGCTGGCTGGGTGTGGTGACTCAAGCTTGTAATCCCAGCACTTTGGGAGGCTGAGGCAAAAGGATTACTTGAGCCCACGGGTTCAAGAACAGCCTAGGAAACTTGGTGAGACCGCATCACCACAATAAATAAAAAAATTAGCCAGGCATGGTGGCATGTGCTTGTAGTTCCAGCTACTTAGCTGAGGCTTGTAGTTCCAGCTACTTAGGATTGCCTGAGCCCAGTAGGTGGAGGCTGTGGTGACTGTGGGTGTGCCATTGCACTCCAGCCTGGGTGACGGAGTGAGAAGACTCCAACTCAAAAAAAAAAAAAAAAAAGAAAGAAAGAAAGCTACTGCTAATTGTGGCCTAAAGATGTTAGAGTCGTAAGTGGAAAAAAAAAAGAATACTTCTGACATATTCTTCCGTTTGAGTTTAACAGAGGAGGCTCAAAACATTTGTGCTGTGTGAGGGGAGAACGCAACTGGGGAAAGTACAGCAAGAAAATGGTTTTGTCATTTCAAAGAGGGTCACTTTGACCTGAGTTTTTTTCCACGTTCAGGAAGACCATCAGGCTTTGATGAAGACAGTTTAAATGCTTTAATCCACAACATTCCACTTCAGTCAACCCAAGAACTGTCAATTGTGATGAACTGTGACCAGTTAACCATCATGTGACATTTGCATTCCATGGGCAAGTGAAAAATGCTACGAACTTATGCATCAACACAATATAGGTACATACGTGTGCATGTATATATACAATATACATATACATACATGTATGTATGTATATGTGTATATTGAATATGTCAAATAATTTAAAAAGGAAAAAGAAAATCAGCAAATACAGGCATCTTCTTTGTTTTGCTTTGCATTTTGCTTCCCTCTTGCACAAACTTGTGTTAGCTTCCTTGTCCTTATTTTGTCAAGCACCCTGTGCTTACTACCATTGCAGTATAAACATACTCTACCACAATTGATTGAATTGTTACCTGTATTCTACTTCAGTGGTTCTCAAACTTCATCATGCGGCAGACTCACATAGAGGGCCAGTTCTGGATGTCTGAGTTCTACTCCTAGAGTTTCTGATACAATATGTCTGGGTTGGGGTCAATAGTTTATATTTTTTACAAATTCTTAAAGGATTTTGATTCTACTAGTGCAGGGATTCTACTCTGAGAATCATAGATTTAGGGTTTTGTCACCCTTATAGTATCATTTTAAAATGAATTGCAATTCTCTGTACCAATAAGATGAGACAGTTGAGGTTTATTCCAAGATGAAAGCTGTTAAAAGCAACTGTATTGCCTATTTCCACCAGTAAAGTTGTCAAGTTTGGGAACCACTGTTTTGAAGTTTAGATGGCTTCAGGAGCTGAGAGGAAATATATTAGCACCCATTGCTCACCTTCACGTTTCATTCTGGTGTGTCCAGATTATAGAAGCACTGCCAAGTGGACTTCCTGTCCACAGTATGGTTTTCGCCATCTCTCTCTCTCTCTCTCTCTTCCTCTCTCTCTCTCTCTCTCTTTCTCTTCCTCTCTCTTTTTCTCTCTCTCTCTCACTGTACCTCTACCCTTCCTCTATCTCTCGCTATCTATCTACACCTACACCTTCGTCTATATCTATATCCATCTATATATCTTCTGGGCATCAATTTTTTTTCACCTAAGATTGTGCTAAAAATCAGTGGTTCTCAGTCTTTGTTGCTCATTAGAATTACCTGGAGTGTTTTTTAAAATGTACCCAGGCTGAAGCCCCACCTACAAAGGTATCTGAGGAGTCCTGGCAGCATTTTAAAAACAACAACAAAAAACTTCCTAAACAAGTCTAACATGCAGCCCAGATTGAGAACCACTATGTGAGACATCTCTCAGTTTCTGTGTAGCTCCAGCTGGTAGAATTCTGAGCCTTTGGAATGCTGATTGGAGCCAGGATTTCTCCAATGCATGGGACATTTTGACAGTGTATATGGCTTCTATTTCATTCTGGTTATTATTATTTTCCCCCATTCCTCCTTTATCTTCCCCATTGTTACTATCTAATAGTGTGGCAAATTATTTTAATTTGGTTACACCCTCAGAGAGTCACGATCTAACTTAGATCAAAGAGTTTCCAAATAAAAACATCAGAATTTGTTAAGGTGAGGCTCAGAAGAACCATTCAAGAAAAAAGTTAGGTTTTGAAGATCACTTGTTGGACAAATTTAAGGGAATGGAGAAAGTGTGCAGTGTAAGGTCAAAAGTAAGCTCTATCTCCAAACACAGGAACTTCAATATTATGGCATCTTCAGGAGTACACAAACTTTGAAGTGAATGGGGCAGAACTAGTACACTCTTGGAGTCCTTCTTGCATCTGAAGAGGTGGGAAGGAGAACACTGTGCTGTGTTTAAGACTGTCAGAGTGCTGTGAACAAAAGACAATTTGCTGAGGCTGCTGCAGGGAAATTTTAATTTCTGAACCAAATTAGATACTGGTATTTAAATTTACCTACTGTATGAGACAACTGCAGAAGACGGGAAATAAATATATAACTATGCTGCAATGGTTATAAGGAAGATGAGAATCTAAATGTGGTAATTAGAAATGGAGATGTTTAAGCTATAAATAAATTCTCACATATAAATCATCATTTGGTAGCAAAAAACACTGTATCCAATATTCAGCAGTTTATACACAGTGTTTATTCTCTATCTGCATAAATATATAAGGGATCTCAATTTAATACTCACACAACAGTTTTAAAAATGAATTTGTGGGAGTGAAATAATATTTTATTTTTATTTTTTGAAACAGATGAGAAATTCATATTGCCAAACAGATATCAATTCATTACAGGAAGCACATAGTTCAATATAACTGTAATTTTGAGCACATATTGTTCTTAAATTAAAAAGTAGATAAAGGGGAGGGGATTAAGATGGCTGACATGAGTCAGAGTCAATTTCTCCAGCAGAGTAAACCAAGATAGAGTTTCCTCAGCACTCAGGGAGGAACAAATCCAGCAGCATGCCCCACAAGTCTCCAAAGGTGAGATAATAATCACTTAGAGCAAAGAAAAAGAAAAAAAAAGCAACTGATCTGGTCTGGAACTGGCTGAACTCTTGCCTGCACCACCATGCTCCACCACAACCTCTGGACACAGTGGTGAAGGTGAGTGATGGGAATTCAGGAGTTCTGTGCTCCTGCTATGAACATGCAGAGTCCCTTGATCCTTGTGGGTCCCTATTCTCTTATGGGAAAATGCCTTCCCCACAGCAGTACTCTGCCATGGCATGGTGCAGGAAAAAAAAGTCTTGAGCAGCTCCAACTTCCATTTTCCAGGAACTCAACCCTTGTGGGGTAAGTGGCTGCTTTCCAGCCAACCTGTGAGGGGATGGGCCCCAAGGGCAAAATCCATCGCTGTAGACAGTACCTGGTTGGGTGGATTGCCTGAGAATACTTGAGGCGCTGAGGCTGGCTGCACCTTGACATCCAGATAGCAGATTGCCTAAAACCAAGGTGGAGCTGGCTGGGACATGTGGCCATAGCAACCTCTCATTCCCCTTGTGAAGTCTTCTGGGCCTACTCTGCACAACAGCATCACCCCAGAGGCCTAGAACTCCTTTCTAATCCCCACTGGGGCAGTTAAGAGTGCTGACTTGAAGAGTACTCCATCTCCTTTTCCCTATACTACTCCTCAAAGGTTCAAAACAGACAGAAAATTTGGGAAATCCCCAGGACCCCACCCTCGACTTAGGCAGGTTGTATACTTCTTTGGAGCAACACTTGTGAAGAAGAAACCATATAGCCACCATCTAGCTGGTTTTCTTCCACGAGGTCAGTACAGCCAACCACATCCGATTCAATACTTCAGTTTTGGAGAAGGCTTAATCCCAAGTCCCTGCTAACACCACTTTCCAAGCCACTCCAGCCATTCAGGACACTGTGATCCAGTGCAGGTACACAGCACAGGGCTGCCACAAATGGTTGTTGAGAAACTTACCACACCAAGGCTATATATAACCAGAGAAACCCTACAGTGCCTACTTCAGCCCCCTGCCAACCTCAAATAAGAAGAAATCATCTACCCAAATGAGAAAAATCTAGAAAAGTAATTCTATCAATATGAAAAAACAGAGTTCTCCAACATCCCCAAAGGATCACACCAACTCTTCAGCAATTAACCCTAATCAAAATGAAATTTTAAAAATTACAGACATAGAATTCAAAAGGTTGATGATAAAACTTGTCAAGAAACTTCAAGAGAAACTGAAAACCAACATAAATAAATTAAAAGATAAAAACTGTTTAGGACATGAATGAAAAATTCTCCAAAGTGATAGACACCTTAAAAACAAACAGAAACAAAGGAGCTGAAATCTATAAATGAAAGAATTATTTAGGGAAGTACAAAATGCAGAAGAAAGTTTTAACAGCAGACTAGAACAAGCAGAAGAGAGGATCTAGGAACTTGAAAAAAACCTTTTGAATTAACCTAAACAAACAGCAATATGGAAAAACTAATCAAGGGAATGGAACAAAGTTTCCAAGAAATATGGGATTATGTAAAATGTCTAAACCTAAGAATCATAGGTATTCCTAAGGAAGAAGAGAAAGTAACATGCTTGGAAAACCTATTTGTGGCAATAATGGAGGAAAACTTCCCTGGTCTTGCCAGAGATCTAACATCCAGATACAAGAAGCCCAAAGAACCCCCAAAAATTCATTGCAAAAAGGTCATCCCCAAGGCATATAATCATCTGGCTATGCAAAGTTAAAGTGAAGGAAACAATTTTAAGAGAAGCAATACAAACGCATCAAATAACTAATTATTTGAACTAATAGCAAACTTCTCAGAAGAACATTTCAAGCCAAAAGTTACTGGGGCCTTTTTTTCACTCTCCACAAACAAAATAACTGTTGGCCAGAGATTTTGTAGGGATTTTGTATCCTACAAAACTAAGTTTCATAAGTGAAGAAGAAATAAATTCCTTTGCAGACTAGCAAATCCCAAAGGAATTTGTCACCACTAGACTGCTGGCTATACAAGAAATATTTAAAGGAGTTCTTAATAGTAAAACAAAAGGTCAAAATACACCAGTGGAAAAACTCTGAAAATTATAAAGTTAACAGGTTTTATGGAACACAATAAAAAAATAAATAAACAAAGCAATCAAGTAACAACCAGTATGAAGAATAGACTTGCACCTTACATATTACTATTAACTCTGAATGTAAATAGTCTTGATATTCCACTAAAAAGATATAGCCTGGCAGGCAGAAGGGATTAAAAAAAAAAAACACAATCTAAACATCTGCTGTCTTCAAGAGATCCACTTAATCCACAAAGATTTATTTAGACTCAAGGTAAAAGGGTGGGGAAATATCCCACACAGATGGAAACCCAAAATGGGTAGGAATCGCTATTCTCATTTTAAATACAACAGACTTTAAATTAACAACAGAAAAGAAGACAAAGATGGCTATCATATAATGATAATGTGATCAATCCAATTTAAAATATATATATGCCTAACACCACAGTCCCCAGCTTTATAAAAAAAAATTCTGCTAGACCTAAACAAAGAAATAGACGGTAATTCAATAATAGTGGGAGACTTCAACATTCCACTGAGAGCAATAAACAGATCATCAAGGAAGAAAGTCAGCAGCAACAACAAAAAAGTTAGATAGGACTCTAGAGGAAATGGAACTAACAGACATCTACAGAACATTCCATCACAAAACTACAGAACATACATTTTTTTTCTCATCAGCACATGAAACATTGACCAAGATAGACCATATGATAGGCCACAAATCAAGTCTCAATAAATTAAAAAAATCAAAACCGTATCAAACACTTTCTCAGACCATGGTGGAATAAAGCTAGAAATTTACTCTAAGAAGAATTTGTGAAACCAAAGACGGAGAAGTTAAACAATCTGTTTCCGAATGATCTTTGTGTCAAAAATGATATAAAATAGAAATTAAAAAATTCCTTGAAATGAATGACAACAATGAAACAAGTTATCAAAACTTCTGGGACACAGCAAAGCTGTGCTCAGAGGAAAATTTAAAGCAATGAAGGCCTACCTTCATGAGAGTGAAAGATTACATATCAACAACCTAACATCACAACTCAAGGAACTACAAAAACATGAACAAACTAAACCCAAAGCTAGCAGAAGAAATAACAAAGATGAGAGCGGAATGAAAGGAAATTGAAATAAAAAAAACTCGGAAGACTGAGGCCGAAGGATCGCCGGAGCCCAGCAGGTCAAGGATTTGGTGGCCGGGAGCAGCCACTGCACTCCAGTCTGGGCGACAGAGTGAGACTCCAACTCAAAAAAAAAAAAAATACAAAAGATCAACAAAATTAATAAGATAAACAAAATTGAAAAGACAAACAAAACTGATAGATCACTAGCTAGATTAATTAAGAAATAGAGAAGACTTAAATGAGTTCAATCAGAAATGAAAAAGAAACATTACAACTGATACAATGGAAATTCAAAAGATCATCTGAGACTATTGTGAACAGCTTTATGCAAACAAACTAGACAATCTAGAGGAAATGAATGAATTCTTGGAAACAGACAACCCCTAACCTTGATTAAGGAAGAAATAGAATCCACGAACAGAGCAGTAATGAGCAGCAAGACTGAATCAGTAATTAGAAGTCTCCCAACAAAAAAGTACAGGATCTGATGGACTCACAGCTGAATTCTACCAGACCTTCAAAGAAGAATTGGTACGAATTTTACTGAAGCTATTCCACAAGGCTGAAGAGGAGGGAACACTTCCTAATTTATTTTTTGAGACCAGTATCACCCTGATACCAAAGCCAGGAAAAGGCAAATCAAAAAAAAGAAAACCACAGATCAATATTATGAACATAGACACATAAATCCTCAACAGAATATTAGCAAACCAAATTCAACAGCACATAATAATAATAATACACCATGACCACGCAGGTTTTATCCCAGGGATGCCAGGGTGTTCAATATATGCAAGTCAAGAAATGTGATCCTTTAAACAAATATCATAAGATCATTTCAATAGATGCAAAAAAATTTGATAAAATTCAGCATTCCTTCATGATAAAAACCCTCAACAAAATAGGCACAGAGGGAACATCCCTCAAAATATTAATAGCTATATATGACAAACCCACAGGCAACGTAATTCTGCATGGAGAAAAGTTGAACACATTTCCCCCCAGAACTGGAACAAGGCAAAGATGCCCACTTTCACCACTACTATTCAAGATAGTACTAGAAGTCCTAATCAGAGCAGTCAGGCAAGAAAAAGAAATAAACGGTATCCAAATTGGAAAAGAAGACCATAATATCCAAAATAATTTACAGATTCACCATAATCCCTATCTCTATCAAACATCCAATGTCACGTTTCACAGAATTAGAAAAAAATAATTCTAAAATTCATATGGAACCAAAAAAGATCCAGAATAGACAAAGCAATCCTAAGTAAAAAGAACAAAGCTGGAGGCATCACATTGCCAGACTTCAAATTATACTCCAAGACTGTAGTAATCAAAACAGCATGGCAATGGTACAAAAGCAGATACATGGACTAATGGAACATAATAGAGAATCCAGATATAAACTCAAATTCCTACAACCAATTGATCATCAACAAAGCAGACAAAAATATACACTGGGGAAAGGACACACTATTCTATAAATGGTGCTGGGAAAATTGGGTACCTACAAGCAGAAAAATGAAACTTGATACCTATCTCTTCTCATATACAAAAATTAATTCGAGATGGATTAAAGACTTAAATGTCAGACCTGAAACCATAAATCCTAGAAGAAAACCTAGGAAAAACTCCTATGGACGTTGGACTAAGCAAATAATTTATGGCTAAAACCCCCAAAGCAAATGCAACTAAAACAAAAATAAATAAGTGGAATTTAATTAAACTAAAAAGCTTCTGCACAGCAAAAGAAATAATCAACAGAGCAAATAGGCAACCTATAGAATGGGAGAAGATATTTGTAAACTATTCATCTGACAAAGAACTAATATCTAGAATCTACAAAGAACTCAAATAAATCAGGAGGAAAAAAGCAAATAACCCCAGGGGCAAGTGACATGAATAGACATTTTTGAAAAGAAGATATGCAAGTGACCAAGAAATACGAAAGTAGTTCAACATCACTCATCATCAGGGAAATGAGAATTAAAACCACAATGAGATACTACTTTAAACCAATCAGAATGTCCATTACTAAAAAAATCAAAAAACCAATAGATGCTGGAGTGGATGTGGAGGAAAGGGAACACTTATACACTATTGGTGGAAGTGTAAATTAGTATAAACTATGGAAAGCGGTATGACAATTTCTCAAAGAACTAAAAGTAGATTTACCACTTGATCTAGCAATCCCACTGCTAGGTATCTACCCTAAGGAACAGAGGTTGTTATATAACAAAGACGTCTGCCCCTGCATGTTCATCTCAGCATAATTCACAATTGCAAAGATGTGAAATCAACCTAAATGCCCATCAACCAATCAGTGGTTAATGAAAATGTGACACACACACACATACACACACACACGCGCGCACACACACACACACACACACACACACACACACACACACACACACACACACACACACCAAGGAATACAACACAGCCATAAAAAAGAATGAAATCATGTCCTTTGCAGCAACATAGATAGAGCTGGAAATCATCAGTCTAATTAAACTGATTCAGAAACAGAAAACTAAACACAACAAGTTCTCACTCATATGTGGGAGCTAAGCAAATAATAGATAGCAGACTCGGTGGCTCTGCCTGTAATCCCTGCACTTTGGGAGGCCGAGGTGAGTAGATTGCCTGAGCCTGCAGGTTTGAGACCAGCCCGGGCAACTTGGCAAGACCTCATCTCTACAATAAAATAAAATAAAATAAAATAATTAGCCAGGTGTGGTAGCATGCACCTGTAGTTTTGGTTACTTGGAAGGCTGAGGAGAAAGGATTGCCGGAGCCCACAGGTCGATGCTATGGTGGCTGTGAGCATGCCACTGCACCCCAGCCTGGGCAATGGAGTGAGACTCCAACTCAAAAAAAAAAAAAAAGAAAAGAAAAGAAATAATAGACACTAGAGACATCAATAAGGAGGGAAGCGGGAGGGTGGTTCGGGTTCAGAAACTACCTATGGGGCACAATTCTCTATAGGGAATGGGCCACCTGAGAGATCCAATCCCCATCTCCACACAATATGTCCATGTAATGAATACACGTGTTTACCTCCTGAATTGAAACAAACAAGCAAACAGATCAGCTCTATTCAATTAATAACCCTTCTTATTTAATATTTTGCCCATTGGTATGACTGGATATTTAACAAACTTAGAAATTATCAAATAAAAGATAAATGTAGCACAGTACAATAGGCTCATAACATGTAAATACTGACTTATACATCTGAATAAGTGTCATGCTTCTATCTACTTTTGCTTGAAATTTTCTGAGATTGGAAAATTGCTGGTTGATATTCAAATCTACTTTAATATGGTTTTGTAAGTGGGGAAATGTCTATTTTTCTTTGTTCTCACCTAAAAGTATGTGTTAAATATTTGACCTTCAGAATACATGCTATTTCCCAAAATCAGAGTGACCAGTTTAGTCAAATTAGAAGGTAATTAATCAATTCACTTGGTTTTGGTCATGTAAAATAATTTACCAGTTAAGATAATCAGTATTATTGAGGTGATGACACTGTCATTTCACTGTTGGAAAGTTTATCTCCAAAATGGAAATAAATCAGAAATAAAACACTACCTACTAAGAATATGATATATCTTTAAAATACATAAAGATATAAAATGTCATTTCTACAATTTTTTCAAGTTTTTAAAATAAATTTTGTGTGCTAGTGTCTTAATTCTTTTTTTGTTCATAAAAACATAAATAACTGATTATAAATGCTTTGTGAAATAATACTAAGCATTTAAAACATTAAATTGTGATGTTATAAACAATATTCTTTACTTTGTCAGAGAAACCCTCATTCTGTAAAGTACAGTAGCATACAGTGAATCTGAATTTTTACTGGCAACTGTAGTGATTAAAATTATTCATTTCAAGGAAAGACTTTAGTTCTAAAACATTGCATCATATTAGAAAGTATTCATTAGCAATGCACATCTTATTTTATCATCCTATAAATAGAGGGCCGTTTTACATTTTCCAACTCTGACAACTTCAAGCAGAGAGAAGCAAGAGTTGGAAGGGAGACCTTTTGACTCTCTGCTGAATAATCTCACCTCTGGCAGATTATCAGCAATGTTCATACCTATATTTCCTACCAACTCAGCTTTTATGAAAATGAACAGGAGGAGGGTTGCTATTAGTTCCAGGAAGACTCAGAAATACAAAGGCAAGAGTATAAGGAAGATAATACATTGGTGAACTTTCTTAAGAGTCTGCTACCTCATAGAAATGAATGTTTCCTATTAGGTTGCTAAGGGTAACCTTTCTCACCTGAACACTGAAGACCGAACAGCTTATCTTTTATGCATAGAATGGACTTGAACAATAGAATGTCAGTCTCATTTTTGCACAAAAAACAGTAATAGGGAGAAGCAACAGAATAAGTAACAAAAGCTGAAAAAAAATCAATTTCTTGGTGAATATAAATCTAAGACCTACAGGCAAGAAAAAGGAATCAGACTGATTAAATATTAGATATTAAATATCAAATGTTCAAAAGAACTTTCTTACAATTAGAGACTGAAAAGAAAGAATTTGCTCCGGAAATATGTTCAAGGAAGTGATAGGTGATAATATGTGCTAATGTTCCAAGGGTCTTCACAGAGCTGGTGGGAAAGTGACCTAGATGATGGGTGAATCTATGAACTCAGTCCTCCCAATGATTAAAAATTGTCTGAAAGTTTCAGGTAAAGAGAAGTGTACTTTTTTTTCTCTAAATAAATGTTGAGGACAAAACTACTTACTGAAATGTTATTTTACTTTACAAATTTTGTATATAACACAGTTTCCTTGGCAATTAAATTTCAGATTTATTGGGGATACTTACATAAAACTGTGGAAACAGGAACATAGGACTGCTCCCTTAGATTCATGTTCAGCTGTCTTTCATGGTTGCATACACATTTGAATGATGAACTACAGAGGTAAATCACACTCCCTGCAGTCCCTGGCTTCCATAAACTCATGTTGCCAACCTTGACAAGGCTTTTAGCAATGCTTGTCTATCTTACTACACTTTGCATGGCTGGTCTTAGCAAAAATATACAGGATATCCATCCCAGTAAAATTTTAATTTCAGATAAACAATGAATTTTTTTTAGTATAATATATTCCAGTGAAAAATTGTTGTTTATCTGAAATGCAAATTTCATTGGGTGTTTGATTCTGCAACCAACCCCCTTACTCTGAGCAGATGCCCTTAAAAGGTCATCAAAGAAAACTTGAAATCTATAGATCTACCTGTATTCACACCACCATTTACTTTCTACTTCTCCACTTTGGGTCTCATCTTTTCCTATCTTCTCTGTGGTAACTTAATAAACAACAAATTCTCTGACTTTTCTGTATTTCTAAGCACTCTTTCTTTGACTCAAGGGCCCTCTAGATTAAAAAGAAAAAGAAAAAAGGCCCTGAATTCCCTTCTCCTATGTCTTACATTTTCTCTTTTCTTCACACATTGCTGGTCTTTCTGGCCATTCTGTTCTTCTCTCTGTTGGCTTCTTTTCCTTTCCAGGGTCATTAAATGACACTATTCCACAGGGTTCTTTATGCCCTCATCCTCTCAGTTCTCAGATTTCTCGTGGGAATTCTTCACAGTCACCTATACACTCGACTTCCTCAATTCCATCTAAAGTCAAGATATTTATTTTGAACTCCAAACCCTTATATGTATCTACCTCCTGGATATCTCTGCTTGGATATTTGTGTTGTACCTAGAACTATCATTCCTAAACTGAACTCAGCCTTCCCTTTAAAATTTATTTCTCAATCATTTGTTTTATCTCAATAGTAAATGCCGTTAAAGTCTACCCTGTGTTCTAAATCAGAAACTTGGGAGCAGATACATATATAATTTGCCTTCAAGTCTTGTTTCTTTTCTTATTTTTTTTTCTTTTGAGTTGGAGTCTTACTCTGTCACCCAGATTAGAGTGAGTGGCACCTCCTGGCCACCGCAGCCTCGACCTGCTGGGCTCTGGCAATCCTTCCGCCTCAGCCTTCCAAGTAGCTGGAACTACAGGCATGTGCTACCACGCCTGGCTAATTTTTTTGATTTTATTGTAGAGATGAGGTCTCATCAATTTGCCCAGGTGGGTCTTGAACCCGTGGGCTCAGGCAATCCACTCACCTCAGCCTCCCAAAGCGCTGGGGTTACAGGCTGAGTCACCGAGCCTGGCTAGGTCTTGTTTATTTTCTTTCAAAATATTTTAAAAATCCATCACTTATTTTTATTTTCACAGCCACTGTCACCTCTCCCTTGGGATACAACCATGGTTTGTTAATTGGTTTCCTTTGACTTCAGTCTTGTTTCCACCAATATGTTTTCCAACAGCAGCCTAAGTGATCTCCCAGAACACAAATCAGAGAATGTCATTCTTTTGCTAACAAATCTGCAGAAATCTTCTTGTTGTTAAAATAAAGTTCAAATTCCTAACTATGGTTGATAAGAAACTCCATGATTGGTACTCCTATCCCCAACTCTCTACACTGAAATCTTTCCATATCATAGCTCACTCATTTCTGGGTGCTCATACATGCCACATCCTTTTCCTGGAACAGGTTATCCCTTTGCTTCACTTGACTTAGTCCTACTTCTCCTTTAGGATTTCTCCCTAGTTATTATTTCCTCAGGGAAATTGACTTTGTTCTACTAGATTCAATGTGTTCCTTTGCATCATTCATGAATTTTTAAAAAATTAACTATTGGTCTTACTAACTGGAATATAAATTCATGAAAGACAGGGCCATTACTGTCTATTTCCTGCGTCTAAGTCATTGCCTTGACACAGAGCATATTCTCCATTAATAGTTGTTTGATATATAAATGGATGAATGAATAAATATACAGATATGAGGATAGAGGTAGAAGGGCCCATTTTAAGAACAATTATTTTAGGAGCTCAGGCCTATTATTCAAAAGTTATTAAATCAGTCTTATAAATGTTAGTGCTTTGTCAAAAAGCATGATCTTGTTGTTCTTGAAAAGTTATATTCTGCTATGAACATTTTGAGCTTTAGGAAATTTTCTCTATTCCCCTTCCTACACTTAGTTTAAAGTTATTGCGGCTTGTAAGATAAAAGTAAGTACAAAATAGAGTTTTAAAACATCATTTTCTTATCCAATTTCTCCTCAAAAATTTTTTCTTAATAAAAATTGAGAATATGTGTAATGTATATAAAAGTATAGCATAATACTATGAACTAAATCCTCAAACTCACCATTCACTCCAAGCTAGAATTGGAACATTACAAGAAATTATCATTTATCTTTGGGCTCTTCCTCTTTTAAAGAAACCGTTGATGGAATTCAAAGTTCCTTATTTGTTTTACCCTGTACCACCCAATTATTGCTATTGTCTGAATGGTTTTCACAAGTCTCTTCTCTTAGCAATCACAGATTAGAAAGCCATTCCAAAAGCACTGTGTGGAATGCCAGAATTGTTCTGAGTATGGTGGAAGGCACAGAATGGGTGTAAGACATGACTCCTATCTTCAAGGAACTTATTCTACAGGGAAAAGAGAACTAACACACATGAAACTGGAAAAGAATTAAGTATCAGATATGTGACATGGACTAGAAAAGTTATTAGAATTCCAAGAAAGAAGATCGCTGTGGACCAGACTAGTTTAGAAAAACTTCATAAAGGAGAATAAATAAAAATGAGGTGAATATTGAAGCATGACTAAATAGAGCATTTGGAGAAGAAGAAGACATTTCGGAGGAAGAAGAACTGCATTTAATGGTGGTGTAACTGAATGTTACTGTTTTGTTTTCCTGCTCATAATTATATTTTTCACTTCTTCTGGTACTGATGCTTTCCTTTTTGCGTTAAAATGTCCTTTCCCCAATCCATAAGATTTAAGCGGGGTTACAGATAGCTGTATTTTAAATTCAGACTTCCCACCTAAGGACTTGGTCCAAGCACAATTTTCCATTCCCCTGGTGTGAGTGATTGACTCAAAGATGGGTATGTGACCTAAAGCAGGCTAATTACATGCCTTTGCTGGGGTTTCATGCCTAAGTGCTTAAAGAGAACTTTTCTCTTTTTTTTTTTTAGGACTCTGCTGATGAAGTGTAAGCTTGAAGCTACATCTCTGGCCATACTATCTCTCCCCTCTTTAATATTTAGGATATTTGTTTGCAACTGGAGAAAATGACAACACAGAGAGAAGGAGAGAAAGAGAGAGAACCACATTGTTTGAGTTTCTGGAGTCTCTGAAGCCATCTGCATATCTGGTTTTACAATTTTTGCAGTTACTATATCCCTTTGTTGCTTAGGCTCATTTGAATGGGTTCTGTCAATTTTAACCTGGTAGAAAAGCCGAGACCAAAATTGTAGGCAAAATGGTGTGTGTGGAAGGAATGGAAAGTATGGAGAAGGACCAGAATGGAAGAACAAGAATGAAAAAGAAGGCACAGGCGAAACCAAATCTGAAGGCAGAAATGATGGTACTTCATTGGAGATTGGGCACATCAAATGTAGAAGGAATAAGAGTCAAAAATTGAAAACTCAGGAAATGTGTGAACTCACTGGTAAAAATGGAGGTAGTTGGCCTGTGGAAGTGGGTTTGCATGGAAGTGACAGCTACACCATGGCATCTGAGTTTCTGGGAAATCCAGGCCTTTGTCAGCCTGGGGTTTCATGACACAACCCGCACTGTGCTGGTATGATAGTTAGAAGCATAGGAAGGTAACTCAGTAATGCTTTGTGTCAGCACTCAAGGGAATGTGATATAGAACTGTGTACACTCATAATTTGACTTCCCAAACTTATCCTTTCGATTCCTTCCTCTCCTTTCTCTTCCCACCTAAGCCATGTGTACCATAACCCAGTGGTTCTCAAAGTGTGGTCCCTGCATCCGAAGCATTAGTGTCACCCAGAAACATTTAAGAAATATAAATTCATGAGCCCAGATTAAGGGAATCAGAAACTCTACGAATGGGCCCCGTGATCGATCTATCTATCTATCTATCTATCTATCTATCTATCTATCTATCTATCTATCTATCTATGTTTTTGAGTTGGAGTCTCACTCTGTCACCCAGACTGGAGTGCAGTGGCCGCTGCTGGCCACTGCAGCCTCGACCTGCTGGGCTCTGGCGATCTTTCCGCCTCAGCCTTCCAAGTAGCTGGAACTACAGGCGCGCGCTACCACGCCCGGCTAATTTTTTGATTTATTGTAGAGATGAGGTCTCGTCAAGTTGCCCAGGTGGGTCTCGAACCTGCGGGCCCAGGCAATCCACTCACCTCGGCCTCCCAAAGTGCTGGGATTATAGGCTGAGCCACCGAGCCCGGCCCATGATCTATATTTTAACAAGTCTTCTAGTTAATGAAGTTCGCTAAGATGTTAGAACTGCTGGTATGAAATAGTCTTTACATGTTGGCTCTACTAGAGGTGAGGCATACAACACTTCATGCTTTGGTTTCACACAGTAAGAATTATTCCTTTAGAAAATTCTATTTTCCCCAAAAGCCATTCATTCAAAAGCCATGTGTTGAGCATGTTCTATCTGCAAGACATTGCCCGTTGGCAACAGCCATGAATATATCTGGTAGCTTATTGCATAATACCTATATTTTAGCAATTACAAATTATGCTATAAAATTGACTTGCAGCAGGCCTGGTGTTAGGAGGTCAGGAAGGTGTTCCTAAAGAAATGACATTTAAACAGAAAGAATGACTAAGAATGAGTCTGGTGAAGGGCTTAGGGGTTATTGTAAAGTCATTCTAGACCCTGAAAGGGAAAGGCCTGGGCACTTTCAAGGAATTGGAAGCAGACCAGTGTAGACAGGTCATGGTTAATGATTGGTGTTGAAGCTGGAAAAGCAGATCCGATAGATCATACAGGGACTTGTAAAGATAAAAGATTTTGCACTTTCCACAGAGGGCAACTTAGAGGTCATTGAAAAGTTTCAATCTTGGGCTAACATAATCTGATTTATGTTTGTTAAAAATTAAATATAATTCTTTTATTAAAAAAAGCAAAGACATTCCCCACTGGACATTACTGGAGGTATAACAGTATGGGGAGCTAAATTCCCGCTCAATTATTATCGGCTGATAGAGGCACTTTCTCTGAATAAGGCTGTGATGAGACTGAGAAAGAGGGTGGAGTGTCTGTGTGAGGACTAAATGCCAGGAACAGAAAAGGAAGGCGGGTTTAAGAGCTCCTTCCGCTTTGTGGTTGTGGCTGAGAAGGGTCCTGCTTGTGCCTGTCTGAAGTAGCAGGGGGCAAAATTCAGAGGAACTGCTGCTTCTCTCAGGGATCATCTTCTTCCCTGCCTGGAGAACGTGGTTCTTGGGCTGCACCTATTGGGAGGCTTTCCTCCTACATATGACCTCTTCAGGAGATTTAATTCATCTTCTAGGTATCAGTGCTGCCTCCTTCAGAAGGATTTCCACATCTCTATGTCCTCCCTGGCCCTGGCCTTGAGAAGGCACTCCATGTGGACTATCTTTTGTACTTTTGCCCTGTGCTAACACATTGTGTTAACAAGAATTGCACATATGCAATTGTTTAGTGTTGGACTGCAGATAGTTTACTAATGACTTAAAAAGTATATGCATTCAGCTCTGACTGCTCTCCTGAATTTCAATAACACGGCTCATATTGTCTGCTTGACAGCTGACCCTGGATTGTCATTGCAACCACAAACAGCCTGCCTGTAATGGAACTCACCATGTCTTTCCCAAATCAACTTGCCTCTGACCTCTCCTGTCTCTGTTCATTAACCTCAGCATTTACTATCATTCAAAGTTCCAAGATTTGGAGTCACTATTGATTCCTCTGTCTTATACTCTTACCAAATCCAAACTCTAAGATGGTCTCTGGTCACTTGGTGGAATGTCCATTTGCCATTGCTCTTCCCTTTCCTCCACTTGTCATCATCCTAGTATCCTATTTAATTCGCAGGAGGATGCTCCACCCCCAGCTCCTCCAAAGTCTTGGTGCCATTCTCAGAGTACCCTCAGGGATGGTGGTGGCTGGGCATGTGACTCTTCATCAAGCTTACAGAATGTAGTAAAGTTTTCTGTGTTATTTTTTGCAGTGTTAAAACCTCACTATATAAGAGAGATAATCTTGAAGATTCTCTGGTTGAAGAAAGGCTCAGGCAAACACGATCCCTTTCAGTTTTTGAGGCAACTTCCTTAGAACTGAGGAGGTCCACTGAGGAAGTTTGAAAACAGATTTGCAGAACAAACACCTTAGAATAAAATGTATGTTTTCCTCAAAAAGTCTTGCTTTTGGCAAAAATCCATTTGTCATCAATTTATGCAAACCTTCCAACCTAGCCACACATATTCATGTAAAATATGTAAGTGTACGGTGTCAGCCCCTCATCCCTGTGGACTAGTGGTATCTTCTGGGCCTAGGATGCCATCCATGCATCTCTGCTAGTCTAAATTCTGTTTTTCTCAGCCCCAGTCCTTCCTCTTTTAAAGAGGTTTCTGACTCAGCAATTTTTCTTTCCTCCTATCCTGCAGTATTCCTTTTCTTATATTCACCCTGAGCTATAACTTTTGTCTTTTTGGATATGCATTCAGTCTCTACCACTTAGACAAGAGACCATATAAGGGAAGAAACAAGTCTTTCACCACTTTTTGTCCTTAGCACCTAGTATAATATGCTGCCCATAACATTCACTTGGTTGGTATGTTTTGATGATAATCCACAGCAGAAAATAATACCAATAGGTCCATCAATCTCATTTTCATTAACAGAAGTCCGAGTTAAATATCCTGTCTGTGAAAGTGTTCCTCCAGAACAATGCTTTTAAGTTAGAAGAACAAGTCACTATGACTTTAATTGCAAGCATTACTTTTTTCTCCAATTACCACTAAGCCTACAAATAGCTTCTTCGATTGTCTTTCATTAAATTATGTTGGAAGTTAGATTTGGGGAATAACAGATGGTTGTAAGTCCGAAGTTTTCAGACCGGAAAGCGTGGTTTAGCTCATTTCCTGATTTTCCAGCAAAGGTATATATAATTCATATTCTAGAGACTATGAAACTTTGCATTAATATATAAATCCTATGTTGTTACTTCCTTGTAAATCCCTTTTAAGTCCCTGATCATGTTGCACATAGCCGTGTGTGGCAGAGACCTCACCACTGTCCCTTCCTCTCTTCCACACCCATCTGCCCACTCACCACATCTACCCAGCAGCAGGCTCTCAGCTCCCCGGTTTGCCTCGCTCCTTCCCTCCTCCTTCCTCCTGCTAGTGTAGTATCTGCCTGGATGGTCTTCCCTGCCTCTGTCCTGACCAATTTCTGTGAGCTTCAATCTGGTTGTGACTTCTTCAGATAATTTTTCTCTGATTTCCCAGAATAGGTGAAGTTTCCTTTTTATGTGCTTTCATATTTCTTATAGTGATTATAATTAATTAACTGTGGATTAATTTGTTTTGTGTCTGTGTTCTCTATTAAACCATAAGCTCTAAAATGTCAGAAATTATAAAATCTTATTCACTATTATATTTTCAATGCCTAGAATAAAGCCCAATGCATAACAGATACTTGAATGTATAAGTGAATGAGCCTTTTATGAATGACTGTCCTATAAAAGTTCAGAGAAAATAATCATCCTGTTATTCACACCCAAAACTTAATTCTCCTTTTGCTTCTGCCCTGAATGGCCATGAGCAGCCTTTTCTTGGTCACGTAATTCACATGAAACATGCATACATGCTTTATAAAGTAACTTCTACTTGTATAAAGCAAAACAAATCAACAGAGCATCATGCAATGAAAACTTGGCTTGCTCCCAAACAGAATCCAAACAGCTCAAGTGACATGTATGTAATACGAACACATATAAAACAATTGTTTTAAAATTGTCTTACTTATACATTCTAGCATAAATAGCCCTATATTTATTTTTAACATAAAGTATTTTGAAAATGTTTGCTGTTGGGTGAAAAATACAAGAAATAAATCTCATACGTATAAAATGGCCACATGTTGAAATCTTTCAGTATATGATTATCAGTAGTTACTGTGATCCCCTTCCCTAAAGACTCCAGCAACTCCACTGGACTTGTCCACGACCTGTTTCTGTGTCCTTTCAATCTTGAATTACCCTGCTGAGTCAGACAACTGGAGAACAAACTAAAGTCAGTTGCAGAGGACTTTCTTTTTTTTCTGATACAAAACTCTGACTTTAAAGAACCCAAGCCTTGAATATCTTTTGTCAGCGGCCAGCACTTCACCAAATTTGCATTGAACAGTCTACAGTGGCACACTCACTCTTAATTCCTCCACATTGTCTTAACCGGAATGAATATAAGACTCAACTGACTTATTCCCTTTACCAGGATAAATCATTATTGAATTAAAAGAAAGGAAGGGAGAAATCTAATTTTATTCTGTAAGAGCTTTCAAATCCATGGATACTTTTGCATTATTCTTCTCATACCTATCTTTTCTTGTTTTATCACCTTACATCCAATCAGAAAAACAACAGTATAAACAACAGGTTAAGTTTTAAGAGTAGGTGTCAAACACACACCTAACTCATAACAAGAAGAAGTATATTTGGAAGACATCTAGCCTTCTCCATAGTGACTGACCTGCACACGTCTAAATTATCAGACTCATCGTCACAGGTGACAGGAGGCTTCTGGCTAAGGTGATGCACCTGGAGCCCCGCATCATCCACGTACTTGCTGCCTTCTGTAACTGCCAGGATTTCAGTACTGGAATCTGTTTCTGAAAGTCTCTTTTTTATTATTTCATTCGGCCTAAGACTCTGCAAGAGCTGAGGATCTCTGTGGTGATATCTACCTTTGCTGTTCTCATGGTTCCTTGAGGATCTCTTAATATCAAAGGATCCTCTAGTCAGAGAAGGGCCACATTCTTGGTATCTTGTGCCTTTTCCTCTGCGGAGATTTAAAGAGCAGTTCTCACATTCAGTCAGTTCTTCTTGCTTTTTACCATTGGATCCCAAATCACCAAGCTCAATTCCATCAGGAGAAGAGGAGCCATCAAAATTTTCACAAGGCTTGTTATTATTTCTCCGTCTTCTTCTCGACAGTCTGAATTTAACCTGGGCTCTTCTCTTTGCCTGAATCCAGTGACTCTCATCTGTGGAAGATGAATCTGAAGAATCCGTATAAAGCTCCCTCCATCTGGAACTTGGGAGCTGAAGGTGAAAATCACTTCTTCTCCCCTTTATTTGCTCTTCTGCATGCTCATATCTCTCAGAGACCCTTTTCCTCCTCCTAGGTCTCTGTTTTACCGGTTTCTTACCAGACTCCTTCCTAGCAGGGCCCAGCACCATGACAGGGGTGCAGTACTCAAATGACTCTTCTGACATGTCATGCAAGATGGAAGATCTAGATAAAGCAGCAGGCAAAGGATGGGAAATGGGAATGGAGAGGAAAGCCATGGAAAAACAGAGAGAAAGAAAGATGAAAACGACAGCATGGACCAGAAGTTGATAAATAAAGACCAACCGAAGAAAATGAACTAAATGAAAAATATTTAGCCATTATAAATTGTCCATGGACAATGTAAAGCAGAAGCAAAAGCCACAGATTTTCAGATAAAAAAACAGCAAATACCAATCTAAAATATACCAGGTAAGGTCATTTGCTCAGTGCTTACCTGCAGATGTCCTGAGTGGATGGACAGACAGACAACCTTGACTGACTTCTGGGAGCTGTTCCTGTTGTTGGACTGCTTGCCTGGAGAAACAAGTTAGATAATTTGGCATCTTGGTTAAGGTAATACATGGTTGATATCTTGTTTTTTTTCCACATATTTAAAAAATTACAACAAACGTGGCTGCCGGTCATGTTGCTCATAACACAGCACAGAGAATATAGGAAGTTAGAGGGTTTGTTGTGCAAAAGTAAAACTTATTTGAGGAACTTGGAACAGCTGAGATGCTGTACTGTTTTGCTGTTACTTCATTTGTGAGAGAGGAAGATGATTCCACAAGTTTCTATTCTATTTACTGTAATCATTTGAGTGGAAATAGCTCGATTTGCTTAGGAAACAAATGAGTAGCACTTGAAGATCTTATGGCAGAAGGGACTAAAGTGCTATTATGTGATCAGGATGATGATAATCTGGGAAGCCTAAATGATCAAATAGCATTAGACTGCTAGTAGTACTGCCTGGACCTGTAAGAAAATATATTTGAAAATGGTTTGTAATATTTAAAAGTCTGCAGATGTTGCTATTATTTCATTATCAAAACTAATTAAGATCTATCCATTGCAACACAATTGACCTTTCATAACTTTTAATCCCATAGCCATGCTGAGTCTGAGAATAAGAAACCTAAAACCATTTAGGTTACTGGTACCCAGTTGAGAACATCTCAGTAAATTTCTACCTTTGAAACCCAGCGTTCTATTCACTCAAATAGATTTTAATTTGTTTTGTTTAATATAGATAATGACGATAAATAAAAAGCTAGAACATAGGGATAATTTTTTGTGTTATTATTAGCTCTCACAAGTGGGAAGTACAAATGATCTGGCAGTTTTGAGTGAATATTATATGCTAGTCACTGTTCTAAGCCATTTCCATATAGTCATTTATTAATACAATAAGGCTATGTGGTAAATGGGTAATAATAATTATAATTATGTCCATGTTACAATTGCAGAAACTGAGAAAGTGAGGCTGCTTCTCACTAGTAGGTGGAAGAGCAGACAGCTGGAGCTGTCTACTATCTACTCTGGCACCACAATACACACAATACAGCTTCTCCCTCTTCAAATGGGAGGAAACCACCCTTGGTTCAGATCCAGGCCTGAGTGTTTGCACTGATGAAATACACAATGTTGTCACCAAGGAAACAACAGTAAAGGTAGGAAGATTACCCCCAATTTCAAAGTCATTCAAAAAATTCCCATATTTGAGATATATTCTTATGATTGTGGGATTCAGAGAAGGAAAAACTAATTCTAACTCAAGAGGTCAGAAAAAATTTCAAAGAGGATATAGTAGGCTGAATAATGGTCTCCTCATTCTAAGTTTTGGAAATAAGGAATATGTTTTCTTACAAGGTGAAAGAGACATTGCAGATGTTTGATTAATTTAACAATCTCGAGTATTGCTTGATCCCAGGAATTCAAGACTAGCCTGGACAAGATAGCAAGATCTCGACTCTTGCAAAAATATCAAAAAGTTAGTCAGGTGGGGTGGTGCATGCCTCTAGTCCCAGCTTCTTGGGAGGCTAAGGCAGGAGGACACCTTAGCCCAGAAGGTCAAGGTTATGGTGAGCCATGATCATGCCATTGCACTCCATCCTGGGTGACAGAGTGAGATCATGACTCAATAAACAGACAAGCAAACAATCAAATAAATATCTTTCTATTTTCTGTGAAAGAAAGACATATACTCATGTACCAACATCATCCCAGATAAAAATTAAAGGCTATAAATATTGTCATATTTCATAACACATATAGCCAAATAGCTAATTTCTTTAGTGTTCAGAAATCATTCACAAATCAAGAAATAAAAATTGATCAATCTTATAGAAAAATGAGTAAAACACAGACAGTTCACAGAAAAGTCATGTGTATAAAGATTGCTCAATCTCAATATGCAAATAAGTGGAAATTCAGTTAGTAATGGTATTCACTTTAACTTATCAGATCAGCACATTTAAAGAGATTGATAATATCTGTCATAGCTGAGGTGGGGAAGTCATGAATTGATGTATATTGTTGAAATAATTGTAAATTGGTACAACTTATTTAAAGAGAAATTTGATAAATTTCCTTAAAATAGAAAATGTCTATGCCATTGAAGTTGGAAATTCTACTCATAGAAGTTAATTTTGTTACAATGGTTGCACAATTGCCCAAAGATATGTTTACAAGAATGTTCATTATAGCATTGTTTGTAATAGCGAGAAATTGGAAACAACCCAAGTGTTAATTATTTACTATGAAATACAAAAGCCATTAAAAAGAATGAGGTATGCCCCACAAATGCACACACACAAACTCACATACACATAAATTTATAGGATATATTTTTAAGAGAAAAATCAAGTTTCAAAATTGTATGTAGTGTGATTTCATTTGAGTAGACAGTGCTTTAATGGTTTGTTTATGTATGCATAATAAAAATTTGGAGCAGGACACATCTCACCATTTAGCAGTGATTATCTTTGTGAGGTGGATCATGCAAAACTTTTATTTTTCAGGCAACATAGTTCCTTGATGTTTAAAATTTCTAATTTTAATAACAGGAAAAATACATTTTTAAGCATGTTGATCATGTCATAACTGACAGTTGTTAATATCAAGACTCAGGGCTTGTTTTTTCTCTCGAATTTAAGATCAAATCTTTGCTTACCTAACCTCTTTAAGCTCCCTTTTCTCCTACAACTAAATGTAGTCAATAAAAGAATTGTGAAGAGGATAACATGACATTTTTGATCACATAACTGTTTTGTAGAGTGTCCAAGAGTTGTAATAGGATGCTAATCTTGAAATACTAGAATTATTTTTATTAATTCCCAGTAAGTCCAAGTTTCCAAGGGCTCTGTATATTGATCAGGAGAAAGACACAAAACAGCCTTGGGCCAGTGACTCTCAGTCTTGGCTAAAAGTTAGAATTGCTGGGGAATTCTAAAAAATACTTTTGCCTGGGCCCGATTCCAAAATCTCTGATGAAGGGGACCTGGGGCACAGGACCTGATATTAGTATTCTCAAAAGCTGCCCCAGTGACTACAATGTGCCTCCAGAGTCAAGAACTACTGGCTTAGGTCAAAGGCGGCACCGTCTTACTTTAAATTTTATATTATTTTTTTCTGAGACTCCAGTGAGATACTATATTTTAAATCTTGATTTTTTTTGAAATAACAAAGTGTTTTCTAAATTTCTAATTCTCACTTTATATATCTAGAAGAGATCTTGGAGTTGTAAACATAGTTTTACTATAACCTATAGTGTAAGAAGACAGAAGGCATGACTTGGGGGAAATTCGCAGTGTGCAGGAAGAAGAGTCACTCTTGGCTTACTATAACCTGCTGCTGAAGAATGGGACAGGGAAAGAATGAAGCAGAAAATGTCACTGTTTCTACTTCCCATTTATCCACCCTGGGTTGAATGTGTTTTGGGGAGAGTGTGCAGGGGTAGGGCAGGGTATGTGGAAGACTCATTAGAATATTCCTGGGAGAAAACCAAGAGTGTGATGGTTGTTATTTCCTTCCCTGGAAGGATTGTGTGCCCTTCAGGTCATCTTCCCAGCTGGTATGGCAGTGCCCAGTGTGGCACCTGCATAATGGGATGGAAGTGATGGAGACAGAGGAACCTGAGGTAGCTCTCCCATTCCCCCAGCCTCATATAGAGGTGGAAATCCAGATATCCTCTTGTCTATTCCTGGGTATGGGAAAGATAACAAGATTTCTCACTCAGGGACGTCACCAGGGGTCACCAGAGTTAAGGTTAATATGGCTTTATAACAGTGGGTCACAGAAAAGACTACCCAGCCAAGAAGCCTGATATTGCCGGTGATAGCTGAAACCGGGTTGGAAGACCAGAGCCCTGCTTGACTAAGACTGAAGGGCTGGCCAGTAGGCCCACCAACCAGGACCACCTTAGCAACAGGTGGGAAAAACCTGGGGGGCAGAGTTCTAAACAGAGGTCCCTGACTCACCGTATTCAGAAAATGGAAGGAAAATCGGAAGAAACTGTGGAAGACTGAATGGGATTAGGTTCTGAACCAGTGGAGATGCAAGACTTTTTTTGTTTTTAAGAGAAAAAAAAGAATCAAACATTTCCCACATTCACAGTAATGGGAGCTAAGGAAGAAGATAAAGACTAAGATCACTTTTAGATAATCACATGCTTCCCCCTTATATTGTGCAAAATTTACCACACTGCACACTAAGAATCATGTGGGATCCCTAGGAAACTCTGTGTAGCAAACATCGGTACCATGTGCTGATTAAAAATCCTAGATGTAGGAGAAAATGATCTTGAAGTTGAGTCTATGATCCTGTGGAATAAAAATGGTGCATAAAGGAAGAGGCAGACCAAACAGCAAAAAATAGAAAAGAGTGACCTGGCAAGTCAGCTAATGCTCTGTTTGGCACACCAGGGTTTGGAAGAAACTAATCATCTTTTCAAAAAGGGAAAGCCAAGTCTGCCTTGGGCAAGTCATAGCATTAGGGGAGTGGCTGAGAGCAAAGAGAGGTTCTTTCAGCAGGTCAAAAAGAAAAGATGCAACTAGATGCAGAATCTAGCCAGTCTTGAGAGGCCTTTTCCAGTCAGCAGGCAGAGTTACTCTGGTGTGCACAGGCCAAGCTCAGTCAGGAGACACTTTCAGAGGTGGAATAGTGATCGTCAGCAGGAAGGGCCAGGCAGGAGATTTGGTTTGAAGTAAGAGCCCTTGTCACCTTCCATTGCTTTGGACAGAAATGGCTACCCAATCTTAGTAATATGGACTGGATCAAAGAGAAGCTCTGCCAGCGGTTCACCCTGAACCACTGTGGCCAGAAGGTGATAAGGCTAGTTCTGAAGCAAGGACTGTCTCCCTGGGTAATGACTAGGAACCATTCTGTAAGGAGCTGGGAACCCGTCATAGTTCCCAGGCTACCTTGTAAAATGTATTAATTCTGGAAGCTAGGTAGGAAAACAGACGCAGGCAGTTGTCTGTGATATTCTGGGTGATACCCCTTCAGTTCACTTCTCACAAGTGCCAACTAACCTCATGGTGATGATGCCCTATGCCAATGAGTGTCACTTAGCTTCTACTTTCTACTCCTGATTCCATAAGAATACACTGCCTTGCACATGCCTGAGTGGGAGGGAGTTAGGACTTCTGGGGCAACCCTCAATAGAAATGGGGACTGAGAGCTTATGCATAAGAGAACCCTCTTACCATTTCTCAGGTGAAAAATTCTGAGAGATACTTTGGCTATTACTCAGGAGTCCCTTCAGAATGAAATAACTTTACTAGTTACTACTAAAGTCACTAATTACTAACTTCATTACTAATTTCATTACTGACTTCAAAATGTACCTTTAAAATAACTTTCCCTCATCTTTGTCTCATTTTCCTTACTCCCTCATTTGTGATCCTTGAATGACTTCTTTTTTTTTTTTGAGTTGGAGTCTCACTCGGTCGCCCAGACTGGAGTGCAGTGGCCGCTCCCGGCCACCGCAGCCTCCACCTGCTGGGCTCTGGTGATCCTTCCGCCTCAGCCTTCCGAGTAGCCAGAATTACAGGCATGCGCTACCACGCCCGGCTGATTTTTTGATTTATTGTAGAGATGAGGTCTCGCTGCCCAGGCGGGTCTCGAACCCGCAGGCTCAGGCAATCCACTCACCTCAGCCTCCCAAAGGCGCGGGATTACAGGCTGAGCCACCGAGCCCGGCCTTGAATGACTTCTTAAATACATTATCTGCACCATGATTCTTGTCACAGATACTGTTTTGAAGAGAACCCAAACTGACAGACAGTTGGCACCAGAAATAGTTTTGGAAAGGAGACCCAAAAGATAGAATTAGGACGTGGGTCACTCATGATCAGACATGACAAGGAACCCTTTGCTGTTGGTGAATGGGGTGGTGATAATGGCTAGTGAGCTGTAATATTCCTAATTCCTGGGTTGGACGGGGTACAAGTGTGTGGGGGAGGGAAGCATGCAATAGCTCTAGCATTAGCATAGTAAGGGACAATAGTAATGATAAGGCCATGCAGTTTTTAACTGTCCCAAGACTTTGTTATTATAACTGCCTTAAAAACATCTACAAAAGAGAATGGCAAGTTCAGCTGAGCTAATTATCAACCAACTGTACTCTGTGAAACCTAACCAAAGCGGGGCAGGAACTGGAAGGTGAATGCACCAACCCCCAGTCTTTCCTATGGTCAATTCTTGGGGACAGGGACATGTTTACACTACTTGGGAGATCCCACTGAATCAAGCCTTGTTGCCTCTTCCCTGACTCACTGCTTTTTCTCTCTCATTCCTGCTACCCAGGGAACACTTCCCAAACAAACTACTTGCACAAGTCCTTGTCCCAGGTTCAGTTTCTGTGAGAACATAAACTCAGACACTAGAGCATTAGGGTGAGGTGTATTGGCAGATAGCAGGTCCTTGGGTCCACAGGGCAGAGTTTGAGCTGCACATTTGGAGGATAGGTTGGTTGATTTCTGCCACTTCACCTGCTGGCCTGGACTCTCTCCCATGCTTCTATAGTTGTATGCGTACCCACCTCCGGAGTGTCCTAGTTATAGGTCTGGTGTCTGGTCTAAGTCACACTGCAAACAGATCAAGTTCCAGAACCTGATCTTTCTTTCAATTTGATGCAGTTAATTGCTGAGAAATAGGAAAATATTCTTCCATTTTGGTCTGAATACCACAGAGCTTTGAGATTTATCTTCCAAAGGTACAACTCTGACATTTCCTTTCCCTTTTCAAAAGCCTCCAATGATTTCTCACTGTCGAACATGTTAAATAATATGTTTAGTATTACAGGGCCTCTGTGTTCGGGATCCCACCTACTTTTCTGGTAATAAAACTTCAGTCACTCTTTTTAATTTCTGGGTTCCAGCAAAACCTAGTCCATTGGCTACTCCCTGATATGCTCATACTTGTGTTTCTATGCCTTTACTCTACAGAGGAAAGACTAAGAGCATGGTCTCAGATTTTTCCTCAAGGCTCAGTTTATTTCCCTAGCTCTGTGTACACTTATATGTCTTTGAACTCTTGGAACCCTTTTAAACTTAACTTATGGTGTTAATCTTGCTCTCACATTTATTTTGTCATTTGTATTTTTGTCTAACCATTTTCAAACTGCCACATTGTTCTACTAATCTTTTATGCTTTACTACCAAGTTGAGAAAATAGGCTACAGTCATGCTCACTTTGGAAATCTTCATAGTATATGTATGTAGAAGGTAGCTAATAAAGTGTTGCGGGTTAAATTGAGCTTGATAATAGTTGACTTGACTTGAACAGTTGAAGCGAGTTGAACTGACCTTGGTAAATCCTGTCCTCATTGCAATAGAAATAGAGATGACAAGTACATCATAATGAACAAAAAGAAAGGGCTCCACTTTGCTCTGTAGAACTGGTGATTCCATATGGTTAAAAAATAAATGAACTGAGGTCAAGGTTTTTTTAAGTCTTGAGGCCCTTTCCTTAGGCTTCAGAGTCAAGAAACTTATCGAATGAAAGTTGCCCCTTCTGTTTTCTTCTTAAAATAGGAATTTCTATTTAGAAAATGACATAAATTTATTATGCAGAGAAGAGTATGTCTTTTAACAGTTTTGAAGTTGGAAGGGGCTGTTTAAAAAGAAAACACTGTAATTGAGGATAAAAATGAATTAAAGTCTTTTAAATGCATGGCCCTATTCAGCAACAATGTATTGTTTTAATTTGCTATTTGGTACATTACTAGAGCTTGGTAATTTGTTCATCCCCTTAATAGGCGCAAGATTGAAATGGGGCTGAGGAGGGAAAAGTAACAATTGGCTGGATGAGCAGAATAATATGTTCTTTGAAATGAAGTATTCTTTGTAATGGATGTTTATTTCAGATGATTACATTGTACAGTGCATTCAAATGGAGAAAACAAACAGGAGGCCAGCTATACTAAATTTATCAAAGTTATTTGTATCAGCAGTATAATTAAAGGCAGTAATTTCAAATTAGGTTTTCTGAGAATCCATTTATAGTCAACACAAGATAACTTGTCTCTGTGGCATCTAGGCCATGATTATGCTCTGGGGGCAATGTTAACTGTTGCCAATTGGCTTTGGTATTTTGAAAATTAATTATTGTTTCAAAAGATTCTAAAGTTATTGCCTACTGCTGCCCTGACCAGTTTAGATCCACTCCACTAGGAGAGCCCTATATATAATTTACGGATGTGACAAAGAATAATTATGCAAAATCATTTACAAATGGCTTCTCTTATTTGGTAATATATTGATAATACTCTATGACTTTAGAACTTCAGATAAGAAATGTTCTTGCAGAAGCTTCTTTTTTTTAAGTCCCCATTAATTTCAGTGATAGTTCCTGAATAACATGTTGAAGAATTAAGTATTAAATGAAATATTAAAACTAGTTCTAGAGAACAGATATAGGACAAAAGTGGTCTGAAAGACTTCTTGGTTGTGAAAAAGGTATTTAAGGGCTAAGAAAATCAATTTTGAGAATGTATTTAGGCAATCTCAGGGCTAGAGGGAACCTTATAAAGATTACCTGGCCTAACTCTTATCTGACACTATTATGCCATTTATAATATTCTCAATAGGTTGTCATCTGGCCCCTGGTTGACCAGTGACAAGAAATTGCCTATCTCCTGAGAAAGTCTCTTGCATTTTCAGCATACTCTAACTGTATCATCTAATATTTACTATGCTGAAGTTTGTTTCTATGTGGTTTCTAGCATGAGTCCTCGTTTTACTTTCCAAAGCTGCACAGAATTTGCTTAATGTCTAAACCTTTCTTCTATATCAAAGTCTTTTGCTGCTTATTGATTCTTATATATCCCCTATCCCATACTTGGTCCACTTCCCACCTCATATAGATTTAGAGTTTACATCTGGAACAGCGAGTCATTATCTTATCAGAAACATAGGATGCAGGTGACAAAGAGAGATTTTAGATGATGCGGGCCCCTTATGTCAGGTTAAGTAGTGTCCAACCTTGTATGACTAGTTGTCAGTGAATGGTTCTGACTGGAAGATAAGGATAATGACAAGTGTCCTTTGAAAAAAGCAGTCTATGGAAAATTGAAGTTAAAAATTCAATTTATAATAGCACCAAGATCATAAAATATACTAATTCATCAGTGGTTCAGAACAGAGTTCAGAAATAGACCCACACAATTATGGTCAATCAATTTACTACAAAGTTGCCAAGGCAATTCAATAAGGAAAGGAATGCCTTTCAAAAAAAAAATGGTGCTAGAACAAAGGCACAGCCACATGGAAGAAAATGAACCTTAATCCTACCTTACCACAAGTTAAACATTTACTTAAAATAACTTGTAGAACTAAATACAAAAGTTAGACTATAAAACACTTAGAAGAAAATATAGAATAAAATCTTTGTGATTTTGGAGTAGGAATAGAATTTCCAATTGAGACATAATAGCACAATTCATAAAATAAAATGTTGATAAGTTAGACTTTATAAAAATTTTAAAATTTTGCTCTTTTAAAGACATATAAAGAAAAGTAAAACACAAAGAGCATATTGAATAAATAACTTGTATTCAGAATATGTAACTAACTCCTAAACTATTATTACTCAGTAATAAGCAGGCAAGCAATCTGATAAAAAATAGACTAAAGATTTGAGTAGCCACTTAAAAATACATAAATTTCTGAGCAACCTCTTCGTGTTCTCTCCCATTGTGGGAGTTTTTCTGTTCTTTTAATAAATCCTGCTTTCTAAAAAGACCAAAACAAAACATAAATTTCCAATAAACATGAAAAAATGTCTCAAATCATTAATCATTAGTGAAATACAAATTACAGCCACAATGACATGCCACTGTGTAACCATTAGAACAGCTACAACTAAAGATATTGACAATATCGAGTACTGGAAAGGATACAGAGAACAGAAACTTGTGTATGTTGCTGGAAGAAATGAAAAAAGTTCACTTGACAGTTTTGTACAATGTCAAAAACACCTACCGTATGACCTAACCAATCCAATTCTACATCCTTACCCAAGAAAAATTAAATCATGTGTCTACTCACACCAAGATTTGTAAATGAATATTTACAGATAGCAGTTTTATTCACAATAGGCCCAACTACAAACAACCAAAGTCTCTACCAATAGGTAAATGGGTAAACAAAATGTGGTATATTCATACAATAGACTACTACTCATCAACAAAAAGAAACAAACAACTAATATATACAAAAACATAGATGAATCTCATATAATTATGCTGAGAGAAAGAAGCCAGTTAGAAGAGTATATATCATATAATCTCATTTATAAAATGCAAACAATCTATAGTGACATAAAGCAGATGAACAGTTGCTGGGGGCAGAGGTAGAAAGGGAGATGGATGGACACCATAGAGATCCAGAGAATTTTGGAAGAGTTGATAGAAATGTTCTTTTTCTTGACTATGGCATAGTTTTAATTAAAACGTATTGAATTAAACAATTTAAAGGGATGTGGTCTACACTATCCATTCAATTTAGAACAATCTAAAATTCTCAAATAAAAAGCTTAATTTGTGCAAAATGGACTGTGGTGAGAAAAGACAGACTGGAGGCTATAGAAACAAAGACTATTTGCATGCTCAAGGTGAGAAATTATTAATGTCTGCTACAGAGTTTGATAAAAAAAATGTGGTTAAAGCTGGGAAGGACAAAATAAAGAGGAAAAGGAGAGAGAAATGAAGAGAAATTTTAAAAAGATCAAAATTGGTAATAGAGAGAAAGTTAGAAAGAAAAACCCGAGAGAAAGCCAGGGTAAAAAAGCAAGGGAAGAGGAAAAGAAAGCAGTTTAAAAAAAAAGAGTGAAGGAAAGAGAGGAAAAAGAGAAAAGATATTTATGTTCATACATCCCCTATGATATGAACAGGAATGTGGTGTCTATGGTTTTAAAAACCTGTGCACCCATCCCACAGTAATTCTACAGTTTACAGAACATCAAGTTATTTAACTTAGCTGCTTTGCTAAGTTATTGTTCTAAGCTGGACCTTCTGAGATATGAAGCATATTAGACATATCTTAAACTAGAAATAACAGATAAGCATGAAGATTCAACTATATAGCAGGACATTCTCGAAACATGACAAGGTTGCTGATTGGTTTGAAGTGCATTTAAAGAACGGTCTAAAAAATAGTTGCATAATTTAGGAAACCTATCTGTATACATCTTCTGTATCTTGCCCAAGAATTTATACAACTTGCATAAATATAAACAATACAAGATGAAATGATTTAAAATAAATGTAAGAAATTCCCAGAATAAAACACAGGGGAAAAAATCTTAAGATACTGTGTTTGGCAAAGGTTTCTTGAAAATGATACCAAAAGCACAGGCAGCAAAGGGAAAAATAGATAAATCAGACTACATCAAAATTAAAAACTTCTGTGCATCAAAGAACACAAAAAAGTGAAAAAGCAACTTACAAAATGGGAGGAAATATTTGCAAATCATATATAAGTGGTTAATAGCTAGAATATATACAGAACATCTATAATTTGACAACAATAAAAAACAAACCATTTGATTTTAAAATGGGTAAAAAGCCTATATAGCCATTTCTCCAAAGAAGATATATAAATGGACAAAAAACACATGAAAAATGTTTACTAATCATCAGGGAAATGCAAATCAAAGCCACAATGAGATATCACCTCATGCCCATTAGGATGAATACTATCAACAAAATAGAAAACAACAAGTCTTGGTGGGAATATGAAGAAATTGGAACCCTTGCGCATTGTTGGTGGGGATGTAAAATGGTGCAGTAAGTAAGAAAACCACTCAATTCCTCAAAAAATTATAATTAGAATTATTCTATGCTCCAACAATTCTACTTCTGCATATCTATCTACAAGAATTGAAAGTAGGAGCTCTAGCAGATAGTTGTACATTCATGTTCATAGCCACATTATTCATGATGGCCAATAGATGAAAACAACTCATTGTTCATCAATGAATGAATAAGGAAAATGAGATCCATACACAATGGAATATTTTTCAGTCCTAAAAGTAAAGGAATTCTTCTCATGCTACAACATGGATGAATCTTCAAGATATTATGCTAAATACAGTAAGCCAGTTACAAAATGTTACATGTAAGTGTATGATTTCACTAATATGAAGTACCTAGAGAAACCACATTTATAGAGAAAGAAAGAAAAACAGTGGTTGTCAAGGACTGGGGGTGGGATGGCAGGGGGGATTTGGAATAGAGTTTCAGTTTTACAAGAGGAAAACAATCCTGGAGACTAGTTGTACAACAGTGTGAATCTACTGAATACAGCTGTGCACTTAAAAATGGTTAAGATGGTAACTTTTATGTTATGTGTATTTTACCAAAATTTTTAAAATGTAAGGAAAAAATAAGACAAAGAAAAAATGAGAGCAGGAAAGCTAAGTCACCACTTTGGGGACACTGGTCAGAGCAGTACCCTCATTTGGGTCCAAGTTTTCTCATTCCTAATATAAAGAATTATATGATTTGCATTGCCTATAAGATAAAAGGAAGCTGAATAATGAGAAGCAGCACTGAGGTCAAAGGGAACTTTCATCTTTGTGTGACCCTTTAAGAGAAATAGTGATCAATACTTATGCTCAATAGAATTTTTATAATGAATACAGTAATGAGTTTCACATATCCATAATTATTTTCTGGTGGCATAATGTCAAAGTAAAATTCAGCCTAACAGAAACATTTTTACTTTGACATTATGCCACCAGAAAATAATAACGGGTATGTGTTGATAAGTCATTGCTCTGTTCATTAAAAATATACTTAGCTCCCTCCCCATCCTTCCTTTAAAAAATCTTCACCTCTTGTCTACCAGGTCTTTGCCATGCTAATCGGATTGACAGAGTGATACTTAAGGAAGAAAGAGGGGTGGGATAGATTTATCTACAAAGGAAAAGTCTGAAAAGAAAATACATCTAATAAGGAAGAGGAATAGGGACAGATGGATATTTGTGAACATTTTTAAGAGTTTTGTGATGAGACAAACAAAAGCAGGTGTTTCATTTTATTTATTTCAATAGCTTTAAGAGTTACAAATGTTTTTTGGTTACATGGATGCATTGTATAGTGAAGAAGTCTGAGCTTTAAGTGCACCCACCATACCTACCTGTGCACTTTGTACCTGATAGGTAAGTTTTCATCTCTCTTCTCCTTCTCATCCTCACCCTTCTGGGTCTCCAATGTCCACTATATCATCATATATGCCTTTGCAGATCCTGAGTTTAACTCCCACTTATAAGTGAGAACTTGTGGTGTTTGGTTTTCCATTTCTTAAGTAGCTGTTTTATGAGTGAGGACTTAGGGGATGAAGACAGGAAAAAGATATTTTTGAGAATTCTTATTGTGTGTTCTTTAACCTGGTTCCAACTTCAGCTTTACCCCTGCCCCCAATCCCTAAACCACTCCAAGAAAGCCAACAGTGCTTGTAGAATTGAAATTGCATTTTTAAAAATGAGATTTTGTGTTGAGACAGGGCTTAAATTGGGTGTAGAGAAGATCTGGATTCATTTAGCATATGTGGTTAAAAAGCAGCTTCATTGGAGTTCAGACTATGGGATCTCGAGGTTTTTTTTTTGCTATCTGATTTAATTCAGAAATCAACTTTAGAGTACTGCAGGGAAAACTAGACATTAGATCATACTTTGTAAATACTGCATCTGTCAACAGGATTGTCAATAAGGAGTTAAAATGAGTTTAGAGTTATATATTCCCAGCAATATGCTTCCACAAAGCCATTCCATGTTTCTAGTTAAGTGTGGGTCAGATGAGTTCAGGCAAATGTAGACATCTTATGCACATTGACGAACCTATCAATAACATATGCCTAAGTAAAAAGTTGGCAAACAATCACTGTACATACAGTCAGGGCCAACAATTATTAGATGAGAATTTTGAGATCCACCAAAATGCACAGATAAAAGGACAGTCAAGGTCTCAAATTTTAACACTCTGGACCATAGTTATAGATAATTTTAGGCTGGAAATATTCAAAAGTATATCTAATCATATTTCTACCACGTTCATTCAAAAGAAAATTCAGCAAACCACCTACAGTATATTTAACAGCCTGAGCTGTTCTATCTGCCAAGTCTGACAGACCGCCAACTTCATGCCTGAGTTACTGTATAAGCTGGATTCTTACACAGGATTATTGACACTTTATGTTGCAGCAAAATTACATTTAATTTTAGAATAGTTAATTTATGGATCTTTAGGGTAATAACTTAATAATTAGGCCAATTATTGGTTAAGGCCAGCTTTTGTTCTTTAAAATATTATCTATAGTAAAAAGAATGTTTACTTTTCCATTTCAAATGCAAAGAAGGTACAGATAGGCAATAAGACAAAAGAATAAAAAAGAAAGCCTCTCAATATTAGTCTTAATTTTAATACTTCCTTCATTTATAATTTGTGTTTTGATGGCTTTAACACAGAGTTCCATTATAATGTCAGCCTATACATGAAGTCTCCGTTGTCTCTAAAGTCATTTTTAGCACCTGGCAAATGCAATACATTTACTTAATGTTATAACATGTCATTCTTACACTTATTATGTGCTAATTTCTAAATAGTGTCTGCTATAAGAAGCTAATAGATATTTAATACCTAAGCTGTTACTTGAAAAAATGTCACTTTTCAAGTATAAAATGACAGCTTAACTTTGATTGAGAGAGTATAGGGAACACTGCTTGAGAGGGAAGAAACAGAAGACCTAAAGTTAGTATGATTTCTAAGATTTAGATGTAATGGCTAATAACAGTATAAGAAAATGATGACTATTTTCAGGAAAAAATATGGCTATTTGCAGGAAAAAAGAAGAAAACGAACTTGTGATATTCATAAGTTTTCTGAATATCTTGAGATGTGCTCATTTTGAGAATCAAGGGTCTACTCTATGTAATCACCACACATAAGACCAGGAGTACAAGACAAGGAAGATATTAATTCCTGAAATGATAAATACCTTTAAGTTAATAAACACCTTTAAGTTTATTTTAACATAGAGCAGTTATTTATGTGCTAGAAGCAGGGTGTTCTCTTCTTGAGTCACAAAAGGAGAAGAACTTTCTTTGAGAAATAGAAATCTGATCAATATATTTAGGAGTCCTAAAGAATTCTCTAAGGCACTTTCTAGTCTAGTCTTTCTTTTTAATTTTCATTTATTTTATTTTTTCTTATTGTTAGGTTCATCTTCTCCAGACTGGTGTCAGAAGGATCACTGGAGCCCAGTAGGATGATGCTGTGGTGGCCACTGCACTCCAGCCTGGGTGATGGAGTGAGACTTCAACTCAAAGAAAAAGAAAACCAAACAATAACAATAATGAATGCCACTCAACAAGACACTGTCTCACACTGACATGAAAACAGCTGAGAGACACTGATGTACTAAGGATATGAATCCTCACTGAGTTATGCTTACCCAACGCTGCCAGTGTAAGCACACAGTGGCAAGTTCACGGACTTAATTGCCAGACCTCACAGAGCCAATCAAGCCAAAGAAAGTTTGGACCAAACTTTCCTAGTTTCTTTGGCTTTATTGGCTCTATGAGGTCTGGCAATTAAGTTCATGAACTTGCCACTGTGTGCTTACACTGGCAGCGTTGGGTAAGCATAACTCAGTGAGGTTTCATATCCTTAGTATATCAGTGTCTCTCAGCTGTTTTCATGTCAGTGTGAGACAGTGTCTTGCTGAGTGGCATTCATTATTGTTATTGCATGGTTTTGTTTTTTTTTTTTTCGTTGAAGTCTCACTCCATCACCCAGGCTGGAGTGCAGTGGCCACCACAGTATCATCCTACTGGGCTCCAATGATCCTTCTGCCTCAGCCTTCCAAGTAGCCAGGTCTACAAGCATGCGTTACCATGCCTGGCTAATTTTTTAATTTATTGTAGAGGCAAGGTCTCAACATGTTGCCCAGGCTGGTCTTGAACCCACAGGCTCAGGCAATCCTTTTGCCTCAGCCCCCCAAAGTGCTGGGGTTACAGGCTTGAGTCACCGTGCCTGGCCTGTTATTGCATGTTTTTGTATGCTGTCATGAGAATGTTGGACCTTGCATTAGAGAAATGAACAAACATTAAATTTCTTGTTAAACTTGGCAAGAGTGGAAGTTAAATCAGGGACATACTAGTCCAAATTTATGGGAATAATGCCATGAAGAAAATGGCGGTGCACAAATGGACTAAATGTTTTTCTGAGGGGAGAGAAAGCATCGCTGATGAAGAGAGGTCAGGATGGCCAGTAATGAGTAGAACTGATGAAAACATTGCAAACATTTGTTATATTGTGAAGTCAAAATCATTGGCTGACTGTGAGAAGCATAGCAGACTAAATAATTATAGATAGAGAAACAGGAAAATCTTAGCATGAGGAAGGTCTTGCATCATGAGAATGTACCAGCTCAGACAGCACTATCTGTGAGGGAGATTTTAAACAGTAAACAAATAACTATATTAGAACTTGCTCCCTACTCACCTGATCTGACCCCCAATTACTTTTTTCTTTACCAGAAGATAAAGGAAATATTGAAAGGAAGACATTTTGATGACATTCAGGACATCAGAGGTAATAAGACAACAACTCTGATGGTTGTTCCAGAAAAAGGGTTCCAAAATTGCTTTGATAGGTGGACTAGGCACTGGCATTGGTGCATACCTTCCTGAGGTTAGTACTTCAAAGGCGACTATAGTGATATTCAACAATGAGATATGTAGCACTTTTTCTAGGATGAGTGCACAAAATTGTCAGACTTCGTTTGTGCAACTTCTATGAAACTGTTGAATTGAAGGCCAACGTAAAACTTGCTTCTTTTTTTTGGAGTAGGAGTTTCACTCTGTTGCCCAGGCTGGAGTACAGTGGCATGCTCACAGTCACTGCAGCCTGGATCTGCTGAACTCAAGCAATCCTTCCATCTCAGTTTTCCAAGTAGCTGGAAAAACAGGTGCACGCTGCCACGCCTGGCTAATTTTTGATTTATTGTAGAGATGCGGTCTTGCCAAGTTGTCCAGGCTGGTCTGGTCTGGAATCCCTGGACTCAGGCAATCCTCTCGCCTCCCAAAGTGCTAGAATTACAGGTATGAGCTACCATACCTAGCTGAATCTTATGTCTTGTGTCCACCAATGGAGTCATTGTGCTATTATTCTTGTGGACATCTTAGTATCTCCCACCTCCATTCTCACAGTGCTAACGCTATTTTTCAGTGGTTGTATTGTTCAGACCAAATTCTTGATCTGTTAGACCAGATTACAAAGAGTTAATTAGTAATTTGACTTCATATTTAGATCAATTACTCAGTAAATTTAACTGAACTTAGATACTCATAAATGAGTATGTGGTAGTGTTAAAGATTGTACTCATTTTTGGCCTTCTCTGGAGAATAATTTTGAGAGCTGGCTTTAGGTTTCACTGCACTTCAGAGAGAAAAAAGACCCACTCATTAATTTTTTTTAAAAAATAAAGATAATAAAGAGTTGGTTCTCTTTTATTACTTTTCATTGCTTAAAGGTTCCCCCTTGCATTAAATAGTTGGTGTTGAGGCTTCCTATAGAATACAAGTTCACCTGGATTTATTTTCCTATTAATGTGTATAGTTGTCACTGCTTGCTTAAAAACATGTTCTCAAAAGTCACTTCAGTTCTGAGTGAATCATTCTCATTGAGTTTGTAAATCATTGCCTTGCATTCTGTTCAACTTGATTGCATATCTGTCTTTTGATTAAGGAGATAAGTTTGCCAGGTTTCTTTGTAGAGTTCCTTCCACAGCAACTATTAAAATTAGAATGTTTTGTGTGCTCTAAAGTAAATAGATTGGTGATTAATAGAACCTTAGGTAATATACTACTTATCCATCTGGTTTGCTTCTCCAGAATTCCAGCATTACTAAGTTTATTTTGGAGAGCTAGGGTTCTATGTTTCTATGAGTCTGTCAAAATAATCATATTAAAAACACCAGTGTTTCTGGTGCAGTGGATCAAGCCTGTAATCTAAGCACTTTGGGAGGCGAGGAGAGAGGACTGCCTGAACCCACGGGTTTGAGACTAGCCTGGGAAACATAGTAAGACCTTATCTCTACAATAAATCAAAAAATTTGTTGGACGTAGTAGCGGGTGCCTGTAGTTCCGGTTACTTGGAAGGCTAAGGCAGACGGATTGCTGGAGCCCAGCAGGTCAATGCTGGGGTGGCCGTGAGTGCTACTGCACTCCAGCCTAGGCGATGAGCAAGATTCCAACTTAAAAAAGATCAATCAATCAATACACCAGTGTCTGGCTGGGCATAGTGGTTCATGCCTGTAATTCTGGCACTTTGGGAGGTGGAGGTGAAAGGATTGCCTGAACCAGGAGTTTAAGACTAGCCTGGGTAACATGGTGAAACCTCTACAGTAAATCAAAAAAGTAGCTGGGCACAGTGGCACAAGCCTGTAGTTCCAGCTACTCGGAAGGCCGAGGCAGAAGGATCACCTGAGCTCAGCAGGCTAAGGCTGCAGTAGCCATGATTGTGTCATCGCACTCCAGTCTATGGAACAGAATGAGACTGACTAGAAAAAAAAAAGCAAACAAACAAACAAAAAAACACTCATGTCTATGGAGTGCTCCAATAAAAATCGTGTAATTATAATGAATGGAAATATTTTCTATTATTATTAGAAACAGGCTGAAAGGATTTAGACTAAAAATAAATAAAATTCACTCACTGTGGGCTACATACTAAATGAAATACTTTATTATCCTCACTTTTTTTCTTTAAAAAAAAATGTATGTGCTGAAAGGGAAAAAAAACAAACAGCCCCATTAAAAATTGGGCAAAAGACATGAATAGACACTTCACAAAAAAAGTATAGGGGCAGCCAACAGAAACATGAAAAAGTACTTAGCCTCACTAATCATCAGAGAAATGTAAATCAAAACCACATTGAGATACCACCTAACCCCAGTAAGGATGGCTATCATTAATAAAACAAACAACAACAGATGCAGGCGAAGTTGTGGAGAGAAAGGAGCGCTTCTACACTGCTGATGGGAATGCAAACTAGTGCAAACTCTATGGAAAACAGTGTGGTACTTTCTAAAAGAACTAGAAATTGACCTTCCATATGACCCAGAAATACCCCTACTGGGAATATACCCAGAGGAACTAAAATCATTCTACAAAAAAAGATACCTGCACATGCATGTTTATTGCAGCACTATGCACAATAGCAAAAAGCATGGAAACAACCATGCTGCCCATCAAAACTGGACTGGATAAAAAGTGTGGTACATATACATGATGGAATATTACACAGGCATAAAGAAGGGCAAAATTATGAACTTGGCAGTGACTTGATGGATACTGAGTCTATCATACTCTGTGATCTATCACAGAAACAAAGAACAAAGTACTACAGGATCTCACTCATAAGCGAGCCCTGAACATTTAACATAATACTATAAGAAAGGGATTGGCAGTGGGTGGGTGTGGGGGATACAACACCTATAAAAGTACATGATCTCAAACTAGGCAAAGTGAGGACCAAAGGGAGGCCCAAATTTTACCTGTACAATATCCACTTATATACCTAATCCTGAATTGTACCCCACATCTTAAAAAAAAAGTAGAGTGGTATGATCATACCTCACTGCAGTCTCAAACTCCTGAGCTCAAGTGATCCTCCTGCCTCCGTCTCCCAAGCAGCTGGGACTACAGGCATGCATCACCACACATGGATAATTTTTTGTCTTAATTTTTTTAGAAACAGCGTCTCATTATGTTGCTCAGTCTTATTTTGCACTCTTGGCCTCAGGTGATCCTCCTGCCTCAGACATTTTAGTAGCTGGGACTACAGGTGTCAGGGTACACGAAAAATGTTAATTTATATAAGTATATAACTACAAAATATTAAATTTAATATTCCTAGTTCGGCTGAGAGAGAATTGATTCAAGTCATAAAGCTGCCTAAGGGTCTCAGGGACTTGGAAAAAGCCACATTTATCCAAGAACCTGGTAATAGGCCTACCATTGGTTAAAGGAGAAAATAGCAATTCTTTTTGTAATTCCCAGGGACTGTTATGAACAATTAGAAAAAATTTCAATGATTTACATTTCTTTAACCATTCTTTCCTTTATTTGAGGGGAAAGAAGTACAGTTTTTTACTTTTTAAAATAAGCTTTCAGTTTATCTTTTGTTACATGAGAAAGGAAATGGCCAGAGGGAGAACATGAGTTAGAAAATTATATATATTCTTAATAAATAGGATGGAATTAAAAGCTTACAGCAATGAAGAAAATGATATAAGGCTAAAAATTGCAATATTATTGTGTAATGTTTTACCTATGCTCTTAAAATTCAAATGTGTTTTTTCTAATTCAACAGTACTTTTATAAGTGATACTACCCATGTTTCTTCACATTTTTTAATTACAAAATTTATAACATTTAGGTAAAGCTAATATATTTATATACCCTTTCACACCATATTTTCTTAAGCATGTTTTAGCCATTTTATGTAAGATATTGTTTCCCCAGAACTTATGTTCTTTGACCAAGATGGTAGAACCCAAGGTTCCCCCTCATATCCCCTCACTACCACAATAATTTCCTAGATATTCACAGACAAACAAAAAAATCCCTTTTTTGGGAGCCTTGGAATTCAAACTTGTGAAACTCAAGTGGAGTTCAAAGCCTAGGAAAATGGTTTTGAGAGAGCAGACTCACATCCAGATGCAGATTTGCTGACCATGGTCTGGATTCCAAATCAAGAAGTGGCCTCATCTCTGTTCAGGTTCAGCTACAGCTCCTTTTGTCCTTGGTCCTGTTCCCAAAACCATCTGCCAAGGGAGATAGGACTGCCCCCACTGGTGTTGCCTGTAAACCATTTCATGACTCCCTAACCCAGCTCCTGTCACCCTTAGCTGTGATCTGATATCAGTCCCACTAACCCAAGGAACCAGATGAAGATAGATACACAATCTGTGTTTCTTGAGCAAACTTTCCAACTTCAGTCCCACGGCAGATTCTGACACTGTCCTGAATCTTAGTCCCAGCCCCTCTCAGCTGTAGTCACTGAGCAGTTCTGTCTGCCCAGGGGACCAGAGGGAGGCCTGACTATCCACACTCCCATGGGCAGTCCAGCGGACTTAGGTCCCACAGAAGATATTGAAATGGCCCTGTAATTTGGCTCCAGTTCCTCTCAGCTGTGGCTTGAGAAAAATTCTTTCTACACAAGGACCTGGAAAGAGATTCACCCACCAGTGTCCTTGCAGGCTGACCTGCTGAATTTGGTCCTACTGTGGATCTTGAAAAGGTCTTATAATTCAGCTCCTCTCTACTATAGTGTAAGAGCAGGTTTGCTTGCCCAGTGACCTCCCAAGAGATACATCCATCTGTGAACTCCAGAGGTAGGCCTAAAGAACTAGGGCTTCTGCTGGATCACTGAGCAGGTCACTGGGCAGGCAGCACTGTCATAGTTTAGGCTGAGAGGGAATTGAGTCAAGTCATAAAGCAGCCTAAGGGTCTCAGGGAATTGGAAAAAACCATATTTATCCAAGAACCTGGTAACAGGCCCACAATCTTTATACTCTGAAGTGGATCCTTATCCCAGTGCTAGCCCTATAGACCAAAGTCCTGAAGAAACTCCAGTTCACCCAGGACCAGATAGAGTCCATGACCACTAGAGACTTTAGAAGCAGATCTGCCAACTACAGCCCCCACTGCAGACTTAGCAGCAAACATGTGATCCAGTTCCAACAACACACAACCATGATCCTAGAGGTAATCCTATAAGACTAGAAACCTAACAGAAGACCTTAACCTGCCAAAAGCAGTCTGTAAAGACTGGAAGTGTTTTGTCCTTCAAATGCATAGACACCAAACAAATTTACATAGATAATGAAGAATCAGGAAAACATAACAACACCAAACAAACTAATAAATCTCTAGCTACTAACTTCAAAGAAATGGAGACCTATGAGTTACCTGAAAAAGAATTTTAAATAACCATCTTAACAGATACAAGAAAACACAGATAAATAACTAAATAGAATTTTTAAAAAAAAGCATGAGCAAAATGAAAAGTTTAATAAAGAAAAAGAAATGATAAAAAAAAAGAACCAAACAGAAGTCCTGGATCTGAAGAATAAATGACAGAACTGATAAATTCAACAGAGAGCTTCAGTAGCAGACTCAATCATACAAAAGAAATAGTTTTAAAATTTGAGGACAGGTTATTTGAAATTAATCATTTAGAGGTACAAAAAGAAAAAAGAATTTAAAAATAGTGAAGAAAACATAAGGCATCTCTGGAACACCATCAATTGCATGAATATACAAGTTATGGATTCCAGAGGAAGAAGGGAATAAAAAGGGACAGAAAGATTATTATTAAAAATACTGCCTGAAAACATTCTAAATCTGGGGGGTAATGAACATCCAGATTCATGAGCTCAAAGGAATCCAAACAAGATCAACTCAAATAATAATACTCTGAGGCACATTATAAATAAACTGTCAAAAGTTCTCAAAGAGAGAATCTTGAAAGCAGAAAGAGTTAAGAGACTTGTCATATCCAAAAAACCTCCATTAGGAATCTAGGAAAAAGAGGAATGATGTATTCAAAAACTTGAAAAAAAAAATCCTTTTTTTTAAATAAACAAAAGCTGAGGAAGTTCATCACCACTAGACTTCCCTTAAAAATATGCTAAAGAAAATTCTTCATGTTAAAAGACAAGTATGCTAATTAAAAATATTAAAACACATGGAAGTAAAAAAAAAAAACTCAGTAAAGACAAATAGATAGTCAAATTCAGAATACCTTAGTACTGGAGTGGTGGTGTATAAATTACTAGAATCTCTAGTATAAAAGTTGAAAGACAAAGCTATTAAAACTAACTATGATGAACTATGATAACTAACTAACTATATAATTTGTTAAGAGATACACAGTATGAAAGTATGTAAATTGTGACATAGAAAACATAAAATGTGTGTGGGGGGAGTAAAAGTATGGAGTGGAATTTTTGTATGTGATTGAAATTAAGTTGTTATCAGCTTAAAATAACCTGTTATAACTGTGAGATGTCTTATGAAAGTCTCATGGTAATCACAAAGTAAAAACCTATAGTAGATAGACAGGTTTATCTTTATCTAAGATAAAGATAAAAGAACCAAAGCATATCACTATAGAAAATAATCACAAAGGAAGACAGCAAGAGGGGAAGAAAATAACAAAAAATTATGAAACAATCAGAAAATAATTAACAAAATGGCAATAGTAAGTCCTTTTCTATCAACAATTACCTTGTATGTAATTGCAGTACATTCTTAAATTAAAAGACATAAAGTGGATAAATTCATAAAAAAAAGACCCTACTCTATATTGCCTGAAAGAGATTGACTTTCACTTTAAGCACAAACATAGACTAAAAGTAAAGGGATGAGACAAGATATTCCATGCAAATGGAAATCAAAAGACAGTAGGGATAGCTATACTTGCATCAGACAACATAGACACTAAGTAAAAAAAAATTTATAAATAGACATAAATATAATGATAAGAGGTTAATTCATCAAAAGGATATAACAATTGTAAATATATAATATATGCACTCAATATTGAGGTACCCAAAATAGGTATAAAGCAAATATTAATAGAGCTAAAGCGAGAGATAGACAACAATACAATAATAGTAGAGGACTTTAATATCCCACTATCAACAGTGGATAGATCATACAGACAGAAGATCAATAAGAAACATTGGTCTTGAACTACAGTTTAGACCAAATCAACCTAACAGACAGATATAGAACATTCCCTTCAACAGCAGTAGAATACATATTATTCTCAAGCATACATAGAATATAATACAAGATAGATTGTATGGTAAGCCACAAAACAAGTTCTAATAAAGTTAAGAAGACTAACATCTTTTCTGACTACCATGATATAAAATATAAATTAGTAATATAAAAATATTTTAAATTAACAAATTTGTGGAAGTTAAACATATTTCTGAACAACCAATGGGTCAAAAAAATCAAAAGAGAAATAAAAATATATTGAGACAGATGAAACTAGAAACACAATATGCCAAAACTTATAGGATACAGCAAAAAATTTGTAAGACAGAACTATATAGCAATAAATGCCTATGTTAAAAAAGAAGAAAGATATAAAATAAACAACCTAATGTTTTATCTCAGGGAACTCCAAAAAGAAGAACAAAGTTCAAAGTTTATAGAGTGAAGAAAATAATAAAAATTAGAGCAAAAATCAATAAGAATATTAGGATAAAAGAAAAGATAAGCAAAACTAAAGGCTGGCTTTTTAAAAAGATAAAATTGACAAAACTTTAGCTAATTAAGAATAAAAGAATACTCAAACTTATGTCCTCCACAAAAAAGGAAGTAAATTCAGAAAGTTGTCTGATAAATTTTGGTCTACAAAAATAACATCACCTAATTTTTTCCATTAACATGAAATAAAACTTGGTATTTTTCCCTCTTTACATTAGGGATCCACTTTTTAGAAATTTAATCATTTAGCTGATAAAAATTTTTCCCAATTGACTTTAAAGAAAGTTGTTTTTTTGCTCAAAATATAGGAAATTGAGACAAAGTAGATTTATCTTCATATAGATCCTAATTTCTAGATTTCAGGTTTGACTATCAGACAATTAATGAGACTAATTTTAGACACTGTACAAAATACTGTCTAAGAATTAAGAGTACTATGTTCAATTTGATTTAAATTATGAACATCAATGAGTCATTAATTTTAAGGCAAACCTACCATTTCCAAAACATTTGAAGAAACTAGGCAGGCAAAGAATTTTTGCATTTCTTCTAGTTAATTGTGAAGATTTTATTCTTGTTACCATTCTATAGTCTACAGCAGGGATCAACAAACAAGCCAAATCCATCCTGAGGCTTGTTTTTATAAATAACATATTGTCCATTGCTGCTTTTATACCATAGTGACGGAGTCAAGTCATTTCAACACATTGTGTAGCCTATAAAGTTGAAAATACTTGTGATTTTGTTCTTTACCAAAAGAGTTCTTTTGGCCTATAGGAACATTTAAAAAAAAAACTGAAGAGAAAAGAAAATGTTGTAAGGACAGTAAAAAGAATGAAGGAGCTGAGAATCATTATGGAGGAGAAGAAAGAAGAAACATATAAAATAATAGAAAATATATTAAAACTATAATTCTAGAATTAATTGAAAGAATAGATTTGAGAGGAAAAAATAAGTAGCCAGGAATTTCAATGTTTCAAAAAGTAAAGATAAACTTGCAAACACACAACTATAACAATTTAAAATCTCATTCTGCCCTTGTATGTTATACCTCCAAGGTACTGTTACAGACACTGTCGTTGAGTAAAACATAAAAGCACAAGTTCACTGAAGCCTGTTTTCCCAGTGTGATTATACTTTGACTTCTCCCAAATGGCTATGGTTGTTGAAGGCAAACAATACTACTTAAATTGAATGCGTAGCACAAGATCCAAGACTCACATGATTTAATTTTTTTCTTAGAATATGTTGAACTTAGCTTCTTTTCTGGTAAATTATGCACTTGGTTCAGCACATTCCTGAAAATGAGTTTTTCTTTGCGCATAATATACTCCATTAGACTGGATAGTCCATTAAAATGAATGCATTCTCTACACTGAAATAGGCAACCAGAGCTCTCACATTGACTTAGATCATACAAAAAAAGAACATTTTCTTGGAGTATTTTTGGAACTTAACTACTCTAAGTTTACTTTTTTAAACCCACAGGAATGCCTAATGCTGCAATGAAAGAGAAATTCATAGGCAGAGAATTATAAATCAAAACATATTGCACAAAACAAGAGTCTATTGGGAAAAATAATTGGTGATATCCATGTTTTTTATTTCTAAATCTGGCCTTCAGAGAGATTGAGCTGGTAAAATTGTAAACGACTTCTTTAGGACATAGATAGCATCTGTGGCATAGAGTCTAAACCTTTTTGGTCTCCAGTAGCTTAGGCTATTATAACGTCCATCCACAGAAGGATCCCAGAAGTAATTCATCACTTCTTGGTCTAACACTTTTAATGAATGATGATAAACACACACACACACACCCACACACACACACACACACACACAGATACACAGCATTTTCCCCCAAACACAGCTACTTGAACCTTGCACTTGAAAAGTTCAAGAGAAAGGAAAAATTTGAAACGGGCTAAAGTCTATGGGATGTGTTGAAGTTCTGCCTTTTGAAGTAGATCAGAGACTGTAAAATCTACTCAAGAACATTTAAATTCTCCCATTTTAAAATTGTAAAAATACATTAGGTACATACAATTGAATGCCTGTGTACCTGATATCTTTTCTGTCAAACCTTAAGTCAGTGTTGCCCAATCTTTTCTATGTGTTGGCTTACATAGGAAATAATAATAGTATTTGTAGGAAACAAAGGTATACAGAGGGAGAGGTGTGTAGATGGGATGGGCTGGCTCAGGAACTGTAGCAGCCTACTGCCCTTCTTAACCAAGGGAAATGGATACATTTGGCCAGTGCCTCTGGCTTCCTAGCTGAGAAGTGAGCTAGATAAACTTTGTTTATTCCATCGTTTGTATCTTGTTTATGTTTTCAAATTTTTGTTTGCTTGACCTAGCAAGTGCTGGAAGGGGTATGTCAACCTTTTTTATGTAGATTTCTCTATTTCTTCTCAAAATTTTGATAATTTTTTCTCTATATTTTAAAGACAATGTTATTGATGCATACAACTTTTGAATTAAGAGATCTTTTGGATGAGGTGCTCTCATTTTATAGTGTTTCCCTTCATCTTTCATAATTATTCTTGCCATAAATCAATTTTGTTTGATATTAGTATATCAACTCCAACTTTCTTTTACACTTATTGGCCAGTTATTTTTCCAATCTATTTACTTCAATCATCTGTGTCTTTCTTATACTTCAGGTATGTCTCATAAGCTGAAAGTTGCTTATTTATTTATTTATTTATTTATTGAGTTGGGGCATCACTCTGTCATTAAGGCTGGAATGCAATGGCATGCTCATGGCTCATCACAGCCTCAACCTCCTGGGCTCAGGTGATCTTTTTGCCTCAGTCTCCTGAGTAGCTGGGACTACAGGTGCATGCCATCCTGCCTGGCTTTTTTTTTTTTTTTAAATACAGATGAGGTCTCACTATGTTGCTCAGGCAGGTCTCAAACTCGGGGCCTAAAGCGATCCTCCTGCCTCAGACTCCCAAAGTACTGTTATTACATGCATGAGCCACCATGCTGGACTTGAATTTTGCTTTTTTGAGTCAATTTTACTATTGGTCAATCTTATACCTGTTTATTGACAACCTGATTTTCTTTTTTTGTTTGTTTGTTTTTGAGTTGGGATCTCACTCTGTTGCCCAGGCTAGAGTGCAGTGGCATGCTCACAGCCACTGCAACCTTGACTTGCTGGGCTCTGGCGATCCACCTCAGCCTTCCAAATAGCTGGAACTATGGGCATGCACCACCATGCTAAGCTAATTTTTCCTGATTTATTGTAGAGACAAGGTCTCACCATGCTGCCCAGGCTGGTCTCAAACTCCTAGGCTCAGGCAATCCTCTCACCTCGGCCTCCCAAAGTGCTGAAATTACAGGTATGGGTCACCATACCCGACATTGTTTAAGGACAGCCTGTTGTTAAATACTGAGGTTGATTCATATACATTAATTGTGATTTATCATACAAATGTGATTTGTATTTATTTTTAGTATCTTTTTATGTTCTTTATATTGGCCATGTTGGTCATGCTTGTTTGTCCCTTGCCTCTTCTCCCTTTCTGATTTCTACTATATTCACACATCCCTTTGTCACTCTCCCTTCTTCCCATCCCCATGCATGTGGAAGTTACACATTCAATTTTTATGATGTTAAATTTACTCTTAAAGTGTTAACATGCATTCCCTGATCTTTTGCTGAATGTTTATCATCTCAAATCCCTTAAGTTAATTATTACCGCTACTGTTTTATAGTAGATGGTTTTATTTTAGCTTTACCCACTTGTTAATTTATTCATTCATAATTTCTTCTCATATTTCATAGCATTTTGTACTTAATTTTCTTCTTGAAAAGGTAGAGTTTTGGTTATTTTAGTGAAGATCTATATAACAAACTCTTTCAGAATTTATTTTATTCTCTCTCTTGAAACATAATTTAGCTGGGTATATAATTTTAAATTAGTTTTTTTTTTTTTTTTTTTTTAGTCTTTACAAACTAGTATATCACTAGTTCCTGGATTTTATTATTTTCATTGAAAAATATGGTATTCGTTTTTTTGGAGGCACCACTCTTTCCTGTATTTTCCTCTTCCTCATTGTCTTTGATGTCATGCATTCACATTTTTCCAACCTGGATTTTTTACTCTGAAGGCATAGACCTTTCTACATCTAAGGAATTCTGTAAAATTCTCATTAACTTTTTTCTGACTAACATTTCCTCATTTTTTTCACCTATTGCTATATATTTTCAAGTAGACAAATGTTATAGTTTTCTTCTCTGGTTCTTCCTCTGTAGATGTATTACCTTCATTGAGGTATTTCTTTTGGTATTTTCCTTTGTATTTCTAAACATATAATATTGATTTTATTATTATTTTAAAATTAGATGTTGTTTATTGACTTATAGAATTAATTTCTATAGAATTAATTTCTTTCTTTTTTTTTTTGAGTTGGAGTCTCATTCTGTCGCCCAGACTGGAGTGCAGTGGCCGCTTTCTTAATGAAATTTAGTTTAGTTTTGATTGTTTACAATTCTTCTCCTGCCTATATATTCTCTTCTATTCTCCCAATAAAATTGTAAAATAATCTTGAGTATGTAAATATTGAGTCATCTACTACACTAATATTTTACTTCTAGTTGTCTTTTTTATTTTGTTTGCTTAATTTTCTATGATCCTCCTAAATTTATCTAATATTGCTAGAAATTATATCTTCTCTCCATATTCAAACACATCAGAACATTTATTACTTTTAATATTTTTCTTAGTGCTGTCTTCTGGAACCTTCTGTTCTGCTGTGATCTGAAAATTTGGCTCTCTAGGCCTGATTTAAAGCTGCTGTTTTGGTTTTAATTTGCATTTCTCTGATTACTAGTGAGGCTGAGCATTTTTTCATGTATCTGTTGGCTGTTCGTATGTCTTCTTTTGAGAAGTGTCTATTCATATCTTTTGCCACTTTGTAATGGGACTGTTTTTTTTTTTTTTCTTTTTGGCATGTTTGAGTTCTCTGTAGATCCTAGATGTTAGTCCTTTGTCAGACATATGGTTGGCAAATATTTTTTCCCAGTCTGTAGGCTGTCTCCCCACTCTCTTGACGGTTTCTTTGGCTTTGCAGAAGCTTATCAGTTTGATGAGGTTCCACTAACTCCAGTCAGAATGTCTATCATCAATGACTCAAAAAACAACATATACTAGAGAAGATGCAGGGAAAAGGAAACACTTCTATATTGTTGGTGGTAGTATAAACCAGTACAACCTCTGTGGAAAACAGTTTGGCGATTCCTAAAAGATCTAAAAATTGACTTTCTATATGACCCCACAATCCCCCTTCTGGTAATATACCTGGAGAAATTCAAATCACTTTATGAAAAAGATACCTGCACATGCATGTTTATTGCAGCATTATTCACAATAGCAATAACATGGAGCCAACCATACTGCCCATTGAAAGAGAACTGGATTTTTAAAATGTGGTACATATACACGATAGAATATTATGCAACCATAAACAAGGACAAAATTATACTTCGTAGCAACTTGGATGGACTTAGAGTCTATAATACTGAGTGATCTATAACCAAGACAAAGAACTGAGTACCACATGTTCTCTCACTCATAAGCGAACCTTGAACAATTATCATAATACTTAAGAAAAGGATTGCCAGTAGTGGGAAACTGCCAGGAGAGGAGAGGCACACCCCATCAGTAAGGGTACCAGCATAATGAGTATAACCCTGAATTGTACCTCACATCTTTTAAATTAAAAATAAATTTAAAATAAAATAAATAAATAAATAAATAAATAAATAAATAAAGCTGCTTATTTGACCTAAACACTTTCTTTGCCATCATTCTGGGGATTCCCTTTATGTCTATTTTGAAAGCTCTTTTTCCTGATTCCCATGACTTCATTCTTCTAGATGCCCTTCTTTATACTCAAAGAATACAGATTTCAGTAAGTACTAGAGAATGGGATATAAATTTTTAAAAATATTTTCATTCTGCCCAGCTATTCAATTGGTAGCCTGGCTGGATGTAAAATTCTATATTAAAAATAATTTTATTTCAAATATTTGAAGTAATTGCTCCTTTTTCTTTCTTCCTAGATTCCAGAGTTACTGTTGAGAAGTTAGTAGGCATTCTGATTTTTGAGTTTTTGAACAATTTCCCCTCCTTTGGTAAATGTAGGATGTACAATTTGTTTTCAGTGTTTAAAATTTTTAAAATTCGTTTTGCTAGGTAGTTTCACTAAATCTGGAAACTGTGTCTTTCAGTTTGGGGATGTTTTCTTTTCTTTTTTTTTCCCACCTGTTTTTATTGAATTATAAATGAAGACGGATTTTGTTTCATTTTCACTGATAATGAATGTTTACAATTTTTGTAAAAATTTTTCTATTCATGTCATTTATCTAAGTTTTGTAATGGGCTATACAATTATTTGATTAATAAGTACACTTTAAAAGAAATTAAACTCTTTTCTATTTTAGATGATTTAACTGCTTTAAAAAAGCATTTGCTTTTTATTCTGACAGAATAAAGTCTATAATCAGATTCAAATATGAAAAATCTAATATATAATAAAAGTATCATATTCAGTGGGACTAAAAAGATTTGTTCCATAAGTACTTTGATTCTAACTGACATGCCTTTTACAAGTGATTAGGAAAACTTCATTTAATAATCTCATGGATGTCCACAAAAATAAGGTTGAGATGCCACAGAATTTTTTTTATAAATCACAGTGTACAAGAATATCAGTAAATGTGCTTATGAGCAAAGAGTAGAAGGTTTATCTAAGAAAAACTTAAAAGACAGAAGTCATATGAGAAAATGTTTGATTACATAAATACTAAACATTCTTGTTTCCAAAATACTTATGCTTGATTGAGAAATTACATTACTGAAAAATTTGTCTGAATGCACACACATTTACACACAAAAGCACAATTGTAAATAAGTGTTATTTTTTAAAAATTTTAAATTTTATGTATTGTGCTTGTATATTTAAATGTTTTTAGAGCAATAATAAGATAGTAATATTTTTGTGATCAATACTTGCAAAATAAATAGTGATTTATCACAGCCTTGTTTCTTGGTTTTGCCCCTCTCCCCTATTGTGGGATGGGGAATCCCCTCTCTTCTCACTCTCTAATTTACTTTCTAAATAAACTATGTTTTCTACTCTAAAAAAAAATAGTGATTTCTCTCCAGTAAGAACAAATTTCATACTTGAGAAAAAAATAGCAATTTTAACTAAAGCAAAAACTGATCCTTCAAGTATTTTCATGAATACTTACAAAGTTCTTTTTGCTGCTCTGTAAGAGCAGTATTCCAAGGAAGATATTATTTGAAAATTTAAGAGGTGATTAGGGTCAACTAATACTCAAAGGGAGGTGATATATCAACAAATATATGAAGTACATTTTAAATAACTCAATAGTGAGTTTAAGATGTGGGATATATTAAAAGTGTAACTTAAATATGTTTCCATAAGCAAAAATGTATTCACTTTTAAATTGAAATATTGCATTACAATTCTATGTCATTTTATTGTTGTTGAGTTGGGGTTTTACTCTGTTGCCTAGGCAGGAGTGCAGTGGCATGATCACAGATCACCATGATCAAATCCTGGGTTCAAATGATCCTCCTGTCTCAGCCGGGGATCTTTTATTGAATTATTTCCTTATTAATTTTCTTTGTTCTCTCATCCTGGATCTCTTATTAGTTGGATGTTGAAACTCCTGAATCGATTCTCAAATTTTCTAATCTTTTGTCTTATATTTTCTTTGTCTTTTGCCATACTTTCTGGAAGCTTTTCTTAACTTTTTTTTCCCAAACTACTTTTGATTTCTTCTCTCATATTTGTAATACCCAAGCACACTCCTTTCTAGTCACAGAATCTTTCCTTTTTATAGAATTTTATATTTTTACAAATTCCTCTGCTTCTTTCATTGTTTTTACCTTCTTTAAGTCCATCTGCTTTGTTCTCTCTCTTGTGCCTGCTCTCTGTTAGGAGTTTTCCTCAAATATCTGTTGTTCCCTAGCTATTGGTTCTTATTATGAATGAGGCACTAATAATCTGATTGGAAGATCTAAGTGTGTGTCTGGGCTGGATAACAGGTGACTTTCACTCTGGCATGCTCTGGCTGGATAGTTTTTTGGAAAAATTTTCTCAACTTTCAATCTCTGCAACTTTTTTCTCTGTTCTGTCAGTTTCTTGAAACAAAAACAAAAAGCTTCAATCTCTTGCCTTGGGGCATACAGCTAATGCCAGCATTCTGAGACCAAGATGGGAAAGAAGAGGCAGGAATTCGTCACTGTTGCAGACTGCTTGCATTATAGCAACCTCCCCACTTCAGGGAGATTGTGTTTGTTTGCCATCAGTTATCACTGTCCTACAGAAAAAAAAAATGTTTCTTAACTTGGGGATTTCCAGGTCATGCAGACAAAACAAATCTGAGCTCCTAACAAGAATATAGTATAAATCTGCAATTGAATTTCTCAGGGAATTTCGTTTTTCTCTCATACACACAGAATTCAGGCATAAATAAAAAGACAATTTTCCTTTTTCTCTCTGTGTGTGGGCAGTTGAATTTTTTTCCTAGTGGATACTCTCATGGAATGACTTTAGTATTTTAAAGAGTTTTTTTTTCTTCCGTAATGTGGTGGTGTTCAACCGCACATCCCATGCAGAACTATGCTTTGTCTTCAGTTTCTGAGTGGGCATTGACACCCATTCCACTAAGCAATCGCCACTGACCAGCCTCCTAGAGCAATCACACCATCTACTCTCAGGCCCATTTCTCTGGCTGTGGTTCCCTCTTCTGTCCTGATTCTGGAGATTATCTCTTCCCTTTTTGTTAGCACAGCTAAGAACAGATAAGGACATATGTTTTGTTATTATCTAACATTTCTACGTTTTTATATTCTGAGTAATTTTGGATCATATCATCTGCAACATCGCTAGTCTCTGATTGTCTTATTTCCATCTGCAGTCATGAGTTTACTGACAAGGAAGCTAAAGTTTGTGGAGGCTAAATTACCAATCCGAAAGCAAACAATAGGTGGCAGTGTCAGGGCCACCTGTCTCCTAGTCAGTGTTTTCTCCAACACGATGTGTCCCCAGATCTCTCATACTTCTAAGATCTTATGATTTTAACATATACTAACATGTCTACACTTGTGCTGATATCCAAGATTTTCAGAAATAAGAGCTAAAAATCTGTGGGTTTTAATATTTAGTGACATACTCTGCATCTTTCATTTCTTCTAACAACCTCTTGCTACTAGGCTAATAGATTGTTTGTCTGAACTCTGAGCTATTAACATGGTCAGGTCAAGGCTTTGATGTACTTGACAAAATAGGATGTAGTTAAAAAAAAAAAAAAACCTGAAAAAAACCCCAAACAGCTGACAAATGCAATCAGCTGTGATACATGAATTTGCATGGTCTAACTGGAGATTGGACACTGAGAAAGAAATCAACAAAATAGTCTCACTACCTTATTTTACAGAGCCAGTGAACTCCAAAGGCACTTACAATGCTGTAAAAGCCTGACAAAATGATTTATTTCATAAGTCAAAAAATAAAAAGTTTAAAGTGATGAACTTGTAATACCATCTTTAAAGCAATGACATGCCATCTCTATTTGCCTTTCTCTGGGAATATAACAAATGTACTCCTGCATTTAATTTTCACAGCACATGTAAAGATTTTACTGAGCACTTAATGCTTACTAAATTCCCAGATGTACACAGAAGATCAAGTTAACTAATATATATTTTGAAATTTAGTAACTGGTTTCCACTTTAAAATAATGTGTAAATTTCATATCAATGATTTTCAAATGTTTTTAAAGCAAAAACACCCGCTTTTGCAAATTAAATATTGCAAATTACTCATAAACATAAAATAAATTAAAATAAAAATATTTCATTTGAAGAAAAAAAGGGACTTTTCCCCACCATTCTACCTGGTCTATGCACTGCCTCCAGGGAGCTCAGGTGTCCTCACACACAGTTATGAACAAATCACATTCTGTGTGGAGGTGATATGAATCTAAAAACTATGCTTTAAATTCCTGACATGATGGAATAAAAACATATTCTATCTGCGGAGGTCAATTTATTTAACAGGCACTGTAGCTACAACATTTACAGTCTATGGTATTTTAAAAACCCATAAAGGTATTTTGATTTTTAATTTTTTTAATTAGAAAAATTAACACAATAAAAGTGAACACATGAAGTCAGATCAGATTATATTTACCTCTTTATAAAATGGTCATAAAATATAACTTTAATATGGTTTCTTGGAGGAAAGGGTTCTACCAAGGTAAAGATGCCTAGGCCCATGAAATGCATAATGCTGCCATGTGCATCTATTGTATTGGTTACTGGATAAGATGGGCCCTGATCCCAACCATTTCTGAACATTCTGCAAAATTAAGGCAAATTGATTTCACCTCTGAGTTTTAGTATACAAGGAAATTCTCATGTCACTCTTGATGTCAAAATATTTAGTATTACAAAGTAAAATAACTATACAAATGCAAATTACATTTTTTTAATTTAAAGGTTCTTTCAAGGATATATTTGAAGAGAGATGCCAAAATTCTGCCAAAAATGGGAGATTGCTTCTGAGAACTTTGTTAGCTGAAGATTCTTCCTAAGGAGTTTGGATGCCCATATGACAGGATGACTTAAAGGAACTGCCTAGTCTCAAAGAAGATCCTCAGAAAAGATCCTCTTCAAAGTGCACTGTCAGGCATTAAAATTGACTAATGATGTTCTTCCACTAACACTCTCATTTACTTTCATTACAACATTTTTTATATATGTGAAAAAAGTTCAGTGTTCCCTTGAAGATTGCTAGAGAGTGTATAGCATTAAAAACAAAACAAACAAACAAAAAACTGTTAATTAAGTCAACTTTGTGTTTGGAGATTATTAAGGTCAAGAGTGAACTCATCACCTCTTCCATACTTTATTCTTTGTTGTGACATAATTTTTTCTGCCCCCCAGAAAGTTCAACTCTAAGTAGAAAACTGACCACTGTCATCCACTGCCAAGAGAGAATAAATCTGTTTTATAGAGTAAACTCTCAAAAATACTTATTTTATTATAAATTTGTCTGAAATATATTAAACTACTTCTTAACAAATAAAAGTTATGAGTTTTACTACTCCATTGAGCATGCCGAAATAATCTCTCAGAGGCTGGAGTTTTTAGATGAATGCTGAGGAGGATACTGTGCCCCGTGTATTTGACATGGGCATGTCTCCTGTACCCCTTCAGGCAAGAACATTCACCTTCATGCCATGCAGTCATGCTCACTGAAATCTCAAATGGGAAGTCAAAATATCTTCTTCCACTTACTATATACTTTATACACATCATCATTCTAAACATGGAGAACACGTATCCATAAAGGGCCCAAGTCACTAGTAACACTGTTTCTGTCTAGTTTTAAAGGGAAGAACAAGGTTAACGAGAGCATCTGAACCATTTGTTCGTGTGCCTTCTGAAAACTGTAATATCATTTGATATTATCACTTGGCTTGATTTTGTTTTGACTTTGATAACACAGAGCTTTATAATTTTTAATTAATTAATTAATTTATTTATTTTGAGTTGGGGTCTCACTTGGTCGCCCAGACTGGAGTGCGGTGGCCACTCCTGGCCACCACAGCCTCAACCTGCTGGGCTCCGGCGATCCTTCTGCCTCAGTCTTCCGAGTAGCCGGAATTACAGGCATGTGTTACCACGCCCGGCTGATTTTTTGATTTATTGTAGACATGAGGTCTCGCTGCCCAGGCGGGTCTCGAACCCGCGGGCTCAGGCAATCCACTCACCTCAGCCTCCCAAAGGCGCGGGATTACAGGCTGAGCCACCGAGCCGGGCTTATAATTCTTTTTTTTTCTGTTGCATAAACTTTATCTTATAGGTGACTCTGAAACTAATCCTAAAGAATATTTGAGCAGTACTGGTGGGAATGCAAACTAGTGCAACCTCTTTGGAAGACAGTATGGCAATTTCTGAAATGATTAGAAATTGACCTTCCGTATGACCCAGCAATACCCCTATTGGAAATATACCCAGAGGAACTCAAATCATTTTACAAAAAAGCTACCTGTACACGCATGTTTGTTGCAGTTCTATTTACAATAACAAAAACATGGAACGAACCATGCTGCCCATCAAACTGGACTGGATTTTAAAAAATGTGGTACATATACACAGTGGAATATTATGTAGCCATAAAGAAGGACAAACATATGGATTTTGCAGCAACCTGGATGGATTAGAGTCTATCGTACTCAGTGATCTATCACAGAAACAAAGAACAGAGTACCATATATTCTCACTCATAAGCGGACATTGAACAGTTATCATAATACTATAAAAAAGGGATTGACAGTAATGGGAAACTGCTGGGAGAGGGGGTTGGAATTGGCAGTTAAGGGAAACTGCCAGGGGAGGGCACACCTCATCAACAAGGATACCTGCATAATGAACATTTATATACCTAACCTTGAATTGTACCCCACATCTTTAAAATAAAAAAAAGGATATTTGAGCAGTACAAAAGTGTTTTTCATCTTATTGTTCCTAACCAATTCTTCCTCTTTTTAGTCCAACCCTTCCCTCCCACAAAAAAACTCTCAGAATTTGTCAGTGCTGTTTAAATATTGCAGCGAGTGGTTATTTCATGCATTTATTATCAAAAAATGCTTGAGGAAGTACATGCTTAGACTTTGATCATTTGTATCTCTATAAATACAAAACCCTCATTTTAAATAGCCACTGCCCATTCTTCCTGAGTTGATTATTGTGTTTATTCTCAGTGAATGAACTGAGCATTTATTTTGGTTTTCACTACTCAGTTTATTTGCAGGGAGCCTCAGGATCAGACAGAAGATGTATCACAAGACAGAATTTTCAGACATATCTTTTTTGGCCTGTTTTCTTACACTTCAAGGTTCTGCTTTATACTTCCTGTTTCTAACCACCGTTACATGTTCCTATTTAAAAATATGATTTAAAAACAATTTATACTTCTACTTTTAAAAAGGTAAAGAGAAATGACACTAAAATTCACAGAACCCTGACTTTTTACCTGGACTCCAAGGAATCTAAGTTTTTTGAATGAAGGGACCATTTTTGTTTTGTATCCATGCACTGTCTTGTTGTCTAATTAATATTTGCTCACTGAAATAATATGGGGGAAATTTCATAGACAAGAAATTTATTCAAGATTCTTTTTTACAAAGCCAGTAGTTTGTTGGGTGCAAAATACTTTTAAAAAGTACCAGGAATGTGAAAACCTGTAGATCTTCTGGTGAAGTTTTTGAAATCCAGGGGGCAAAATGAAGCCATGCTAGTAAGGGCTATTATCTTAAACCATGCAAAGTGCACACTTGGCTGAAACTGAGGGCTGGTGCCACAGGACTCATCAGCATGAGAAAGGGACTCCACTTTAAAACCACTAACTACTTTTTATGTTTTCCTGTAAACAATCGCTTCAACAACAACAACAACAACAACAATACCCCTTTAATTAGAAAATGTTAAAAAAATACTGTTCTAGTGATTGAACATGTAAGCCATAAAGACTTTTATTGATATTAAAATACACACATTTATTTTCCTTAAACTTCAGTTAAGATTGGAATTATGTGAAAAGCCCCTGGAATAATAACATGTTCCTGAGGAAATCTCTATCAGTTTTAGGTATTTTAAAAATATAATTATACAGCTGCATGATGTCCATTATACAAACTTTTAAATTTGATGAAAAAGTATTTTTATGGCCCTACTTTTTAAAAAGGCTAACTTGAAAATCAAGGTCAGCCGGGCTCGGTGACTCAGCCTGTCATCCCAGCACTTTGGGAAGCTGAGGTGAGTGGATTGCCTGAACCTGAGGGTTCAAGACCCGCATGGGCAACTTGGTGAGACAGCATCTCTACAATAAATCAAAAATTAGCTGGGCGTGGTAGCAGACACCTGTAGTTCCAGCTACTTGGAAGGCTGAGGTGGAAGGATTGCCAGAGTCCAGCAGGTCGAGGCTGTGTTGGCCGGGAGCGGGCTACTGCACTCCAGTCTGGGTGACAGAGTGAGACTCTAACTCAAAAAAAAAAAGGAAAGAAAATTCAAGGTTAGGATGAACACGTTTGCATCTATCGCAATCTGCCAACTGTTTCTGTTTTGAAGCAGTATTGACGCACAGAGATTGAATTATGCTATTAATTTGACAAAAATATATGCCTAACTGATCATAATGTTATTATTATCTCTCTGTTATCTTTCTGCATAGTGTAAACAACCATAATCTAGTTTTGTGGGTATATTCCAAACATTTAGATTTTACAAACATTCCTGCAAATCTAGCAATGAACTAGTGAATTTTATTCAACAGAACTGCTGGGGTCTTAACCTCAGTGAGGCAGAAAGCTAGATGCTAATGACAGAAAAGGTGTAAGAAAGATGCAGTAAGCACTGCCCTCAAGAACAGGCACACACTTACAGATGAAGGAGATATGTACACAATTAATACAAAGATGATAAATCAATAGATCATGCATTTGTATGAGAGAGGATAGCACAGAGGCATCACTAATTCCAAGGAGGAGGAGGAAGAAATGTGGATAATGAGACCAGGACCTTACAAGGTACACATGGGAAGAAAACTGAGTTGGAGACAGATGAACAGCAGGTCATGTTGACTGCTGTTGAAATATGGTATCAGCAAAAGGCTGGGTGGCAAAACTAGAGTAGGTTAAATTACAAAGTAATGTAAGCTGAAAGCATAAATATGGCTTGGGAGAGTATCTCTGAATATATCAGAGGCCAAGAAAAGAAACCAAGGACCACGGTTCTCAAAATCCCCTTCTTTGCGTCCTGCAAAGTGAGAGACCCCTGGGAGTGATTTGGACAGTGGCAGAGGAAAAGAAATCATCATTCCCCAGAGGCATTTGCAGGTGGATGTGTGCACCCAACCAAGGTGCATAATGACTTTCTGGTGAGATCCACGCAATTCACTTCTACAGACTGTGGTAGTTTGTGGAAATTTCCAAGAGTTTCTGGAGAATCACAGTGGGTTTTAGAAAGCCTTTGAGAAGCCCTGTTTGGGTGCTTTAGGATGAGTACAGAAATTTTCAGTGGAAGCTTTTCAGATCTTCTGTCTCGCAGGTCTTCCAGAGTTGGCATAGACCTCTAGTTCTTATATTAACTACTTTATACCTGGAATACATACAACGGCTTCTTGTTTTCTGAATGAAACCTGAGTTGGCCCTAGTTTTATTATTATATCTTGTCTCATTGAATGCCTAGTTATCTTTTATTGTTGTACATTGTATTAGTAAGAGTACATCTTAGAAATTATTTGGGGCAAAGTGAGAATCTAGACTCGCTCATGCCAGGTAACTAGTATCACTAGTAATCCAGAATCTCATTAATTCTGTCCCAGGGATTGACATGATTTGAAGTGATCTGCAGGTGATGTGAGGCACTGTTAGTTCCTGCTCACACTTCATTCTTGGGCTCAGCCTTGAAGGAAGATTGAAAGCAAGGTACATTTTCCAGGTCTCCGATAGGGCAGGTCATCGACTCCTGCTTCTGATGTCAGTAAACACCCGCAGGAAAAAGCAACCCTGAATTCCAAGGGCCCCTCTTGAGATATTTATCTTCTTATGGATTTTTGTCCACTGTTTCCTCACTGTTATGTTAATTCCCAAAGCCTACAGAGAGATGTGTTTTATAATTTTATACTTTTAAATTGTCTTTGGTGGGAGTAATGATCCTAGTTACTTAGTCTGTGATTACAAGTCACCATAGGTGACTTTTTAAAAAAGTTTACCTCTTTAATATCATTCATTAAATACATTCATTAAATACAAATTAAATGCAAATAAATTTCCATTAAGATAAAGAGGTTAAGATAAAATATAAAAAATGAAAAAATTTAAAAATAATTTTAGTATGATGAGAGCTTTTCTAAGTCAGACATAAAAATTAGAAACCAGAAAGAAAGAGGGAAGGAGAAAGGGGGAGGGGAGAGAGAGACAGGGAGAAAGAAAAAACTATATTATATAAAAATTATTTTTGCGCATTAAAAATAATATGAAGTTAAAAGACAAGTTATAGACTAAGAGTAAGTATTTCATATATATAAATAAGGAAAAGCAAACATCTTCTACCACTCTCTCAAATGAGCTGTTAAAATTTTCTTATTTGGACATCTCTTTCCCTTCCCTTCTTTCATTTATTATTATTTTTTATTCCCTCTATACCTTTATATTTATGCTTTATGGGTTGAAAGACTTCTTGTCACTCACTGAGGTTGTGAAATAATTTTCTAAAAATGTATTCATTAATTCAGTGAATATTTATTGAATGCTCACTATCAGTCATACAAATGTTTTAGGAGCTGGGGATACAGTGATTGACAAGAAAGACAAATGTTTCTATCCTGGTAGTAAATAACTATAATGGTTGTATTTTTCTTATGAATCTTTAAGCATTTCTTTCTTGTGTGTGTCCTTTAATGCTTTGCAATTGTGAGTTTGTTTTCATTTCTATTTATTGATCTTTGATCACGAGGAGAGCTAGGTTGACCTAGTAAATGCTAATCGAAAGACAATAACGTTCATTTCTTCTGGATTCACTCACTTGTTGGTTCAGTTCTTTCCCTCGACTATAACTGGATTGTTTATGGGGGATGTAGCTCTTTGCCTAGTTCCCTGTTTTAGCAGTTGGATGTATAGGGGACCCTCTGGACTTAGTACCTAGTCTTGCAAATAAAAACCCAAATCATCACACCATACAAAGACTCTTGCATTTTTTCTCTTTTTATGGCTACAGTCGTTTCTCTGTAAATAAGCCTTTATATTTTGTGGGAAATAAAATTACCAACAAGATGTTCAAAGACTTAAATTGATTGAGGATACATGAATCATTCTTCTGACTACTTCAGAAGTACAACACTCATAGTAGCGGGATACCTACCAAGATTCTGCTTCAGTAGAGACTCTGTATTTTGAAAAAGATATCTGGTGGAGGCAAGCGTAACAGTTATCTAATTTACTTTTAGCAAGAGCACAATGCAATTCTTTTGCCGATCGCATTTTGGTTTTTTAGTGTGATGCTATTATGGTAGCTTTTTTGTCTTTGTAGGTACATGTAAGTGCTGATAGAGTAGGTCATATAAAAGCCTAAACAGTAGTTTAGTTCCAGCTACTTGGAAGGCTGAGGCGGAAGGATCGCCGGAACCCATCAGGTTGAGGCTGCGGTGGCCAGGAGCGGCCACTGTACTCCAGTCTGGGCGACAGAGTGATACTCCAACTCAAAAAAAAAGCCTAAACAGAGGCCATTTTTTGCCTTATAGTTAATTTTTAGTTAAATTTCTTGTGTTACATTTTCTCATAAGTATATTTATTGGGATTTATCACTACATGTATTGGTATTTAAGTATGCATATGCTATATTTTCTAAACTCTGAATGGTATGTAATCAAGTAGGGCATGACATAATTTCATTCTCTAGACAATTACATGTTTATATAAAATTTTCATAGTGATTTACTTTGAAAGATGAAAGGTATTTTTTACTAAAAATAAAATGAGAACAGGAAGTATTTTTTTCTAAAGATTATCTCAATATATTTTTAAAACTTTTCTATTTTTAAAAATTTGTTTTTCTTTATTCAAAAGTAAAGTCTATTGATCAGATAAAGAAAAGAAAACTCACTTATTTTCTACCATGTAATATACTTGATGTGTTCACTCCAGGTTGTTTATACAAAGAGGACGAAGAGTGTAAATTTGAAGGACTGATATTCTAGTTTCTAATTTGTCACTTACTAACTGTGTGATTTTGGATAAGTATTTTAACTTCTTAATGCCATAATTACTTTATATGTAAAATAAGAATAATATTATTCACTTAGTAGTAGTAATTGAGATAATACATGTAAAACTCTTTTTAAGTTCTTACCATAAGAAAACATTTAATAAATAGTAACTATTTGTAATCTCCTTATTACAAATTAATTATTTAACATTTTATTTTATAAGACTTTTTTACTTAACATTATATGGCCATCTTCATAAATAACAGTGTCTTACCACATAATTTTAATGACTGCATAATAAATATATTGTTTTGATATATCATAATTTATTCAATTAACTTTTTTAGTTGATTAGCTTTTAACTTTTTACTATTAAACCCTATATACACATTGTATTGCTGCTTTAACAAATTGGCACAAAAAACACACACATATCTCTCACCATCTTAAAGTTTTGAAGTCAGGAGTCTAAAACAAAGGTGTTGGCAGGGCTGTGTTCTTTCTGGGGATCTGGAGGAGGATCTATTTCCTTGCCTTTTCCGGCTTCCAGGTTTGCTGCATTCCTTGGCTCATGATCCTTCGTCCTTTTTCTGATTTTGGCCCTCTTGGCTTCCCCTCATTGTGACCCTTGTGATTACATGAAGCCCACCCAAGAAATCCAGGATCATCTCCCTATCTCAAAATTCTTAATGTAATCACATCTGTACAATTTTGCCTTGAAAGACAACATATTCAAAGGTTCCAGGGATTAGAAAGTGGACATTGTTAGAGGGCCACTATGCAGTCAACCATACACATCAAACTAAAATATACATATTTTAAAAAATTACTTGCATGTTCCCCTTCATTATTTCTGGACATGAAGTTACTGATCGAATGACACACACACTTATGATTTTTACTCAATATTGGCCTATTTAACATATAGTAAAAACCTAGGGAAATGGGTATTAACTAATTCAGTCTAAGAATGTGGACCAAGATTTTAAGACAGCTGCATTTTAATTTAATGTCAAACTTTTTCGATCATCTTAATACTAAACATTTAGCTTGTTGTTCCTTCCTTCCCCTTTTATCTTAATTGTTTAGTCAGTTTCCAATAACAAAAACAAGAACATTTTTAGTGTTTTATGGCCTAACAACATGCTAACAGAACAAAGATACCTTATTAAATAAGATTTACTTTTCTATCAACTTTAAAATAGCTATTCCATGAAATGCAGGTGACAAAAATAGGTGAGATGTAACATCAAAAAAACAAAAAAAAGAAATAAAGCTGTGAATTACTAGAGAAATTCATAAACAGTATATCATAAGAGGAAAGAGTCTTCTTAACGTACTTGTCACATGCCACAGACTTGATACATTAAACATTAGTTTTACAATCTGTCATGAATATAATTTATGAATTGGAGTTGGAGAATAAAGATAGTATTATTTCAAATCAAATAAATGTGAGGAAAATAAACCAAAAGACAAAACTCCCACTCCTTTAAGGATGGCAAACTAACATGGGTGCCTAGCCACCTCCTCTAAAGTCAGATTTGGAAAAACCAAAGAAAGGAGTAGGAAACATGAATTCCAGGAACTAATATAAGTAACAAACAACCCAATGTGCCCTGCCTGCCACACCATAGCAACCCAAGGACTTGAACTGGTGAGTGTAGGAGCTGGTGGAAGGAGGCACTTGTCCTCGCACAGTCATTGCTTTCCTGTTCACCACATATCATCCCCAACACCCAGAAAGCAGTGATTTATGGAACCATCAGGGCTGGAAAAACCGAACAAAACAAAACATCAACAACAAGGAAACAAGAGTGATGAGCTGGGGGCGCTGATGAAGGCAGGTGGGAATGACCAACGGCCCCAGGTGTCCTGGGCCTCCAGCCTCTTCCTTCCTAAATCCCCTTCTCAGGCAGCTTCTCCTCAGAAGCTGAGGTGAAAACAACCTATGAGTTTTGTAGGTGTGGCAATAAATGGGGTTGCCTACAGTAGCTTGGTGTTTGGAGCCTTCTGCCTCTTTGGTTATCTCCATCCCTGGCCTTTAGTTAGTCCTTCCTCAGGGCCCCTGACTACCTAGAGTAATTGATATCTCCAGGGAAACAGGGCCTCACCAACCAGATATTAAACACCTGAGTAAAACACTATTGTAAAAGCCAGGGTTAATCTGAACAACATACAGCATTTGAAGCACAATAATTAGAATCATAATTTGCAGTAAGTATAATATGCATATTTATGCTTAGGCAGGAAAGCTAAGATATCAGCAGTGTACAACAAAAAAACCAAATCATATAATTGGAAATACTAAATAAAGAAAATAATAGAATGGGTAAATACTAGGCTGGATATGCCTGAAGAATGAAATAGTGATTGGCAAGATAAGGTTGAAGAACTTTTCTAGATGACATTTCTAAAGAATAAAGATACAGAAAAATATACATGGAATGTAACAATAAAAATAAACTTGAAAGAAGGGGAACCTGAGGTTGAAAGAGTTGATAGAGTGCTAAACATGAGGGAGAGAAAAAACACTGCCTAGTACATTTAGTGAATTTTAAGAATACCAAAGACATTGAGAATAATCCAAAAGCATTCAGAGAGAAATAGCAAATCTGGATAAGAACATGAATCAGACTGTCAAAGAGTTTGATAGCAGCGTTTGATATAAGAACAATGGACTAATAATTTTAAAGTATTGAACAATATCCAGGTGGATAATTCTTCAAATGCGAAGGCATAAAAATATTTTTCGAAATTTATGGTTTCAGAACTTTTGCTAAGGTCACATAATGCAATTATTTTCAAAGAAGGTATTTAAATAAGTAGATAAAAAACAAAGAACCAAACGAACCCCAGAGGTGCTCCAATTAACAGGGGAAAAGGTAACAGTGAATTCCTCAATAAGTTTTATATTGTATGGGGTTTTGGGAAGAGACAGACAGAGAGAGAGAGAGAGAGAGAGAGAGAGACAGAGACAGACAGAGACAGAGAGACAGAGCATATGAGCAGAAGAACAAGCACAAAATTGCTGGAACCTAGTTAAAATAGACTAGAAAGTTTATCAACAACTGAAAATTAACTTCTTAAATTCTAGAAAATATTAATTCAATGGGACCTGGAGAATAACAAAGGAATGAAGTCTGGGCTAAAGTAGTGGTTTTTATCATGAGGATTTTGTAAATAAGTATTGGTAAATTTAAAAAATCAGAAAATGGAATAAGCATATGATAGTTCCTCAATCACTATAAGATCAAAGAAATAATGTATCACTTTAAAATTGGATAAACTAAGCTAAATATACTAAAGGAAAGCAAAAAAACAAAAAAAGAAGTGAGAAAGATAAAAAACAAGACAGAAAAAATCAATTGTATATATAATTAAAAAAGAGATATAGATATTCTTATTGGATTAAAAGATAAGATTTAATCATATAAAAATTCATATTGTGTTAAAAAATAAGTTTTGATAATATAAAAAGGAAAATATACCCACAAAAAAGCTGAGTAGCAATTTCAAAACAAAAAAAATAGAATTTAAGGTAAAAAATAGCACATGAAAAAATAGTGATATTGTATAACGGAAAAAGACAAAATAGAAAAAGAAGGCAGGCCACCATAAACATTTATGTGCCTGTAATAAAAGTTCAAAACATATAAGTCAAACTTTTCAGGGAGAAATAGATAAGTTAATAATTGTCATCTGAGATTTTAAACATCCTCTCAGAAACTGTGATCAAGAAAAAAAAAAAAAGCATCTTATTCTCCACACAGAACTTAGAGCACATTTTTAAAGATGTAAATTAGATCCTGAACTTTTTCTACTGAAATTCCTGTATAGCTCCCCAGTGCTCTTAAATAAAACCCAGAAGGTTCTACAAGTCTCTGCATGATTTGGTCAAAATTTGTTCCCATCTTATTTCATATTTTTAGCAATCTGGCCTTCTCCTGGCAGCTGCTTGGAAGACATCAAGCTCTTTCTTGCCTTAGAATCATGGAGTTTATTGTTCCTGCTTCAGGAACTTTCACTCTGTCTGGTGCCTTCATAGCCTTCATTCTTGTCCCTGAAATGTTTCCTCCCAGAAGGGCCTTGCCAATTCATGCTGTATTTAAAACAAATAAACAGAAGATACCTATTTCCCTCACACTTTTCTATGCCAACACTTCATCAACAGTTAACACCTTATGATATTATTGTGTTTATATCTTTACTGGTCTATTGTCAGTCTGTCTCGCTAGTGTAAGAGCCCTGGAGCAACGACTTTTTATCCCTGCACGTTTACAACCCAGCAGCCTGCCGGACACACAGTGTGAGCCAGTGTGTTACTAAGTGGGGCCTGGGGCCCTATGCTGGGTAGAAAGAGACCTGGCTTTGGAATCCCAGTTTCCAACTTCCCAGTTGTGTAATTTGCAACTCTCTGGCCTCAGTTTTCTAATTTGTAAAAAGCTTAGGTTTTTTTTTTTTAAACAGCTTAGCAAGGTTGAGATGATAAACTTACTCATGAGTTCACTCATGTGAAAAATTCCAAGAATGGTGCCCAGCATTTAGCAGATAAACGGGGGACGCCAATGAGGAACGCTGACTTCTGGACTCGCCTTCCTGAGCTCAACTGTCCTTGATATAGAATCATCAGTACAAAGCCAAAGCAGCCACAGATGGGGTTCCTTGGTTTCCTGCCCTTCCTTATTCCTTACACTAAAACATGGGTGTTAGAGTCAGGTCAGAAAAATCACTTGAACTTCATCTTGATTATTATGACAATGTTATTAGGCCTGTCAGATTACCACAATCGCCATCACAGTATTGTTTCGGCACTCAGGCAAGTGGAGGGAATGCATTATGATTAAATAACACAGAATCTGTTCTGCCACTTGCACAGAATTAATTTCGGTATAGCTTCCATTTCATTAGAGGAGCACTTTAAAACAGGTCAAGTGTAACCAAGACTAAATTGAAAATGCATTATTCTATTTTGGTAAGCCCTCTAAGCTGATACATATTTAATGTAATTTTATAAGGAAGTTCAAATGTCAGGCAGACTCCTTTAAGGAAACAAATGTCTTAAGTCTCACACAAGGTAATTTTAGAATAAACACTCGGTATATCTCTTCTACTATCCTGGAGCACTTTCTGGACAGAAAATAAGCTATTTGTGTGAGTTATGTGGCATAAAGCTGACAGAAGTACAGTGAGTACTGTTCTCTTTATTGCCTATGTCTCTTCGGGATTTACTTTATGCTTTTAGGAATACCTTGTCTTTTTCTGCATTTTCTTTCTCATTATTAGATTCTGGGAATTATGGAAGTTTAATGAAATTTAGGTTCTTGCCTTACCGTTTGTCCACATATTAACAATTTTATTTATCAGGTTGTTTAGTCAGCTAGACAACCACAGTAAATTTTAACTAAGCATAATAGTAGCTCTTTGCAGATGAAACTACTTTCCTTTGTAGTAAATAACACTCAAAAGACAAACATTTCATTTTCATAACTGTCCTGATTTTTCAAAAGTGAGTGCATGGACTAATGAGTCATGTATTTTGTTGAGCAGGTGCACTTGTCATCATGGTGTGGGATTTGGGCAAGAGGGATGAAGTGTACAGTGGAGTTGTGAGTTGTGCCCATAAATCATTAAGTGCAGTGCTTGCCTCTCAAAACATCCAAATCAGGAGAAAGAGGAGAGGGCTGAAATTGCTTCCCTTGCTGCCAGAGTGCTTTGGGAAGATCTGAAATGAGACTCTCTCGGTCTTGTGATTGAACTTGTGCCATGGATTCCAAGAGATCACGGGATTTTCCTGGAATACTTAATTTTACCAATATGAAGAAACGCCAGTTTGGTCCTCTTCCAGAAGAAAATCTCTGAGTATTTATGTTACTATGCCCAACTACCGCTAGATCATCGTGGCAAGAGTCTACTGTTCCTTAGAAAGCCCTAGGATACCACAAGTCCCAAATTCCTCTGCTCCTGTATTCTCTAGCAGTAGATGTCAACATTGCCCCACATCTTCACCCCGATAATAAAGATGGAGATCTGAGCATCATCTTAGACTCCTCCCTCATCTCACCCCAAACTCCCAGAGTCTTTAAGTCTTACATATCTTATCTTTTAAAGCATAGCTCATATTTATCTCTGCTTCTTAATTTAAACTTCCACATTTCACTTTGGCCAAGTGCCTTTTAGCTATCTCTTGCTTCTTGTATGTTTTCTCCTAAATTAACTATGGTGCTCTTACTAAAACTCAGGTCTTTTCATATTACTTTCCTGTTTTAAATCTGTCAGTGTTCCCCATCCTGTTCATAGCAAAGTTCTGCCTTTCAGCTTAGTCCAAGGACCTCACATGATCTGGTCCCTACTCATCTCACATCTCCATCTCTGTCACTTTTCCACACACAAAAGTTTGATCCAAACTACCAGAAATCCCAGAATGCTTTTGTTTTTCTGTGGCTTTGTTACATTTAAAAATATCTAACTATTACTTACATTTTACAACTCGGCTTAGGCTTATCCAGAAAGCCTTTGGGATTTAGATTCATCTTCTCTGTAATGCTATCATATTCCTTTTTTGTCTTTATCAGAAAATTCAGGATGCTTTCTCTGAAGTTGTAGGTGACCAGTGTTTGCATCTGTGCCAAACCTCATAAACTTTTCTCAGTATTTATTTTCCCTAAACTCTCTGAGAAATTTTGCTCTCTGGAATGCCAGCTCTTCTGGAAATATCCTCCTGTTTGGTATTCTGTAACCCAGTACAGGGGCTTTTGGCTCTCGGGCCCCTCTGGTATTCTTCCCGGGCTTGTCAGTCTTCCTCTGTGGAACTAGGGGTGATTCCTGCAACTCTATTTTCAGATTTCTGAATTTTTTCCTGGAATATCATTTCTTATATTTAGAACCACTATCTCCAAGGGATAAATCCTGTATCTTCATTTTCAATCCAGACTTATTTTACAAAGTGCTTCACTGTGACTAAAATGTTTTCATAACACTTATTAAAGTTTACCGTTATATATTTGTACACTTTTAAAATTGCCTGAATGACTCAGTGCACTGTAAATTTCATGATTTCTCATTGTATTCCTAGTTGCTTGGCACTGGGTCAGATTGATGTGTGTGTGTGTGTGTGTGTGTGTGTGTGTGTGTGTGTATGTGTGTGTGTGTTCATTAAGTATTTTTTGATTAGAGGAATGATAACCAGATGTTAAAGGGACTACCTCGCTTCTGAACTGCACCTAAGAACAGGTAAACAATCTCCCCATATTTTAAAGGACTGTGATATCACAAGTATATAGGATTTGCTAAGAGATGCCCTCCTTCTCCGTCGCAACAATGTTGTGACTGTTTTACACCATTAACTGACTTCAGGCTGTATAAAGAAAGAGTCATAGAAGTGCTATTAAGTGTGATTGAGAGAATACTTCCATTCATCTCAAGCCAAGTAAGAAAAGCCTTAGGAGAACTTCAAGGAGAGTTTTCAGAACCAGCATGCAGTTACACAGCTTGTAGATTGCACCCTAGTGGCGATATTCATACATTACAGTTTAATATAGTAATGTCAGTCAAGTGGCAAAAAAATCTTTTGATCTCATAAATACAGAATGTTATGACATTTTATGACAAATAGAAGTATAACATCTTGAGTAAGTGGTGCTTTTGTCTACTTTGCACAAAGTACAACTACCATCAGAGTTGTTGGTAGGCCTGAGTCTGATATTTATCATCTAGATTTTGGAAGCTACAGAGAGTAGGTAGTTTCTTATCTAGAAAAATGTAAAGATAAGAGACAAACTGAATCTGGGCTCTAATGCAGAATAAGAAAAGAAAACCTACTGGAACCAGATGTATTTCCAATGATAAGAAACAAGGGTTCATGTTTTCTGTTAACTTACTTAGTCAAAGAATCAGGTACAACAAAGTGACCTTATTGGAAAAGTCTGTGTGTTTTACTTATGAAGACTGAGTAACAAATTTTCCCAAAACCTAGTGACTTAGAATGATGATATGTATTGTACTCATAAATCTGTAGTCTGGGCAGGACTCAGCAAGGACAACTCTCTCAGCTCCACTTGGGATCTGTTGAAGATGCTTGAAAGATCAATACAGAGATCACGAGGAGGTCCATTCACTCATGTCTGCTTGCTGACCTTGGGGGGCACAGGTTCCCCAAGCATCTGGCTTGCTGTTTGGTGACTCTCTATGTGATCCCTACAGCATGATGGTTCCAGGGCAGCCAGCGTTCTTACAGAGCAGGCAGAGCTCTTAAAGTATGTGTCATGAAAGGGAAATAAATAACCAAGCAAGAATTGTATCATCTTGTATGGCCTTGCCTTGGAAGCCACATAACATTACTTCTGCCACATTTAGGCAAGTCAAAGAAGTTTCAAAGGCTCACATGGAGAGAATGCAGGGTCATATTTTAGGAAGAATGTGTGGCAGGAAATACATATTGGTATAGCCAGTTAAAGGAACTATGGAAGGGTCATGAGATGTCATCTGGAAAGTATGATGCATGTCAAGGAAAATTTTGGTTTGGACAGTTTACAAAATAATACCAACTATAAAAACAAAAGCAAAGACCCTGCTAAATCTGCTACAGAAGTGCTTCGAAACAAAGCCAGCATTTGGATACCTGTAACATCAAGCACCTCAATGCTATATTTAAGAAAGCACTTTTTACCATGCTAGAAATCTCTCTATAAGATTCATTTCTCAATATTTCATTTTTTATTTCTAACTTTTATTTTTATTTTAAAATTGTGGGGTACAGTTAAGGGTTAGATATACAAATATGCATCATTCAGGCACCCTTGTTGATAAGGGGTGTCTCCCGGTCCCCAGACAGATATTGACTACCGTTAATCCCACCTCCCTTCCCCTCCCTACCCCCCATAGTTTCC